>NW_028138877.1:0-166497 GCF_964270905.1 Leucopleurus acutus | reverse complement strand
TCCTCTTCCTGGTGGGAAATGGGAGTTAAATTTGCCCGTCCAGACACCTCCACCTAGTCTCTCATTGGTTCTCCCTCTTCCTGTTTATCTTACGCAGAAATTGCAAACTGGGCCAAACAAGAGGTTAAAGGCACTGACTCTCCAAGTGGGGAGAGTGTTAGTAAAGCGTCTGGAATGTTGCACCCGAGTACCAGGGGACGAAAACTGAGACACATTTGAACACGTATCCCGATAACACGGTGGATTATACTCTGGGTTCCACATGCATGTTTTAGCTGAAGGAAAAATCCCTTAAACCTGGAGAGTTGAGACCCATGGAATGGGTACCATGCAATATGACTTCAAAGGGTCTGCATTTGCTCACCGAACCTCACCAATCCTATCACTACTGCTTTTATGCCGCTGTACACACCCTTGATTCTCTTTTGGAGACATATAAATCCATAGGTTTTAAGATTCTTACTAGTCAGGTATATTCTTAGGCGTTTAATATTGGGTGTTGAGTCCACATCGTTGAGCAAGGAGTAGCTCTTGTCTATTACATATTTGTCTTATGGAACGGTATCTGTGCTAATTTCAATCTGTGGTTTTATGCCGCACCCCAACTCACCTTTCCCCTTAAGCAAGCATAAGTTGGTTTTCTACATTTGAGACGCTGTTCTGTTTTGTAATTCAGTTTCTGTGTAGCCAAGTTTACATTCCGTGTAGTAGTGATATCTTATGATGTTTCTTTTTCTGTGTGACTTATTTCTCTTAGAATCATCATACCTGAATCCACTCATTATGCTGTCACGGGCCTGATGACATAGATTTCATTGCTGAGTGATATTGCATTGTACGTAAGTACCACAACTTCTTCATCCATTTTTCCCTTTCTGCGATATTGAACCTGTACCGTAAACGAGGTTCTTGTAAACAGAGCCGTCCCAAACTTTGGGGTAGCTGTGTCTTTTTGATTTTAATTTCCCTAAGCTATAGGACCGTAATTGGAAGTGCCCTCAGCTCTGTTGCTTTGTTTTTGGGATGTTTCAGGAAACACCATACACTTCTCCAGAGTGGCTGTTGGCAATTTACATGCCGCCCATCAGCATAACAAGGCTCCCAGTTCTCCATGGCCTGTCCTGCCTTTCTGGATTTTACACTTTTTTCAGATGGCCCTTTGACCGGGGTGAAGTGAGACTTCATTGTAGTGCAGATTTTGTTTGCGAGTTTGCTTGGTTGGCCAGAAAGGGCGTATGCGTTTCTTCCTGAATATATTCCTGAATATATTCAGGAAAAAACGCATACGCCCTTTTTGGCCAAGTGCATCATTGTGGACGTTCTGCCTCTTTTCCTATGCTTTACATGCAATTCCAGTCTACCTCCTGCAATCGGTTTCCTGCAGTTCTGCCTTGCTCTCAGTGCCTCTTCATAGCCTTATCTCAATATACTTTTGGAAAATAGTTGGCCTTCACAACTCTGCAGGTTTTTGAATTGCAATGGCCCTTAGCTCCATTTTTCAGCTCTTATTTTTGTGATCTTGCCTCATATCCACAGGATTTCTTCAGGCCCTATTCTTCTTCTGGGGCGCCTTGCTCTGCCTTTGGTTAATTCTTCTTCCTGATGTGAAATTAGAGTGACATGTGCCCATTGAAACCGCTACAGCTATTTTCTCACTTGTTCCCCCTATTCCCGTTCATTTTCCGCACTAACTGCAGACTGTGTGATTCCGGAACTTAAAGGCATTGACTCTCCATGTGGAGATGTTGTTAGTAAAGTGGCTGGAATGTTGATCCGGAGCCCCAGGAGAGGAAAATGAGGTGCATTTTAGAAACCTTTCCCGATCATATGGTATACCATCCGCTGGATTTCCCATGCATGGTTTAGCTCTAGGAAGATTCCCTTCAACTTGGAGTGTTGGGACCCTTGGAATAAGTAGCATGAAGTATTGCATTAAACTTTCGGCAGTTGCTCACCAAAGCTCACCAATCCTTTCAGCCCCAAGTGTCCAGCCTTATGTCTTATCCAGCTGTGGGTTTATATGTGGTCATTCCAGGTTGCATCACAGCCCCTGAGCGAATTTTGTAAGAATTTTTCTCTCTTTCATTGTTTCTGCGTTTTGGTTTTAAAATTTATTTCTATAAAGGGGTTTAGCTCATTTTCACTGCTGTGTTTGTGCCGCTCTGCGCACACTTGATTCCCTTATGGAGATATATCAATACATGGGTTTTAAGATTCTTATTACTCAGATATATTTCTCTGCGGTGTATAGGGTGTGTTGAGGCCAGTTCATTGAGCAAGGTGTAGATCTTTTCTGATACCTATTTTGGTTTATTGAACGGTATCTGTGCTAATTTCAAACTCTGGTTTTATGCATCACCCCACCTCTCCTTTCCCCTTAAGCTGACATAAGTGTGTTTTCTAAATGTGAGACACTGTTCTGTTTTGTAATTCATTTTTTGTGCAGCCATATTTATCCTCCCTCTATAAGTGATATCTGATGATATGTTTCTTTTTCTGTTTGACTTATTTCAAGTAGTATTATCGGACCTAAATCCACTCTTTATCCTTCTACTAGCCTTATTACATTGATTTCATGGTGAAGAGATATTCCATTGTACATAAGTACCACATTTTCTTTATCCATTGTTCTCTTTCCTGGGATATTTAAGGTGTACTGAAGTTGAGGTTCTTGTAAACAGAGTAGCCCTAAACTGTGGTGTGCTTGTGTCTTGTTGATTTTTAGACTTCCCTAGATATACTCCCGTGATTGGAAGTGCCCTATGCTCTGTCGCTCTGTTTTTTAGATGATTTAGGAACCACCATACACTTCTCCAGAGTGGCTCTCGGCAGTTCACACACTGTCCATCAGCGTATAAAGGCTCCCTGTTCTCCATGGCCTGTCCTGCATTTCTGGTGTTTACAATTTTTTCGGATGGCCCTTTTGACCGGTGGGAAATGAGACTTCTTTGTTGTGCACATTTGCATTGCTTGCTTGCTTGGTTGCCCATAAAGTGCGTATGCGTTTTTTCCTGGATATATTCAGGAAAAAACGCATACTCCCTTTTGGGCCAACTGCATCGTTGTCGAAATTCTGCCGCTTTTCATGTGCTTTAAAGGCGAGTCCAATCTATCTCTTGAAATCTGTTTCTTGCAATTCTGTCTTGCATTCAGATCCTCTTCTTTGCCTTACCTCAACATATTTTTGGACGTTAGTTTTCATTTATAACTCTGCAGGTTTGTGAATTGCAGTGACCCTGAGCTCCATTTTTTAAGTTGCTCTTTTGTGAGCTGGCCTCAAAACCGCAGGATTGCTTCAGGCCCTATTTTGGCTCCGGCGAGGCGGGCTGAGCCTTTTTTTAATTCTTATTCTTAATGGGAAATTAGAGTGACATGTGCCCGTCCAAACCCCTACAACTATTCTCTCATTGGTTCCCCCTGTTCCCGTTCATCCTCCTCACAATTTGCAAAATGTGTGAAACAGAAGTTTAAATGTGCTGATTCTCTAAGTGGGGAGATTCTAAGTAACGTGGCTGGAATGATGAACAGGAGCACCAGGAGAGGATAAATGAGGTGCATTTTAGACACATCTCCCGATCACATGGTGTACAGTCCTCTGGGTTTTCCATGCATGTTTTAGCTGTAGGAAGATTCCTTGAACCTGCAGATTTGGGACCCATTGAATGGGTACCAGGTAGTATTACTTTAAAGGGTGTGCATTTCCTCACCCAACCTCACATTTCTCTTAGCGCGAACAGTTTCCAGCCTTATGTCTCATCCTGCTGTGGGTCTAGATGTGTTCAATCCATGTTGCATCACCGTCCCTGAGGAAAAGTTGTAAGAGGTTTTCTCTGTCTCTCTGTCGTTTATTTTTTTCAATTTATTACTATATTGGTTACAGCTGATTTTCAAAGCTCTGTTTCTTGCTGCTGTACATCCACTTGATTCACGTACAGAGAGACATCAATAAATTCTTTTTCAGATTCTTACCAGTCATAGATATTCTTTTCCGGTGACTTGAGTGTGCTGAGTGCAGTTCTTTTAGCTACCGTGTAGGCCTTGTTGATTATCAGTTTGGTATTTGGAATGGTATCTTTGCTAATTTCAACCTCCTGGATGATGCCTCACCCCTCCCCACCTTTCCCGTTTAGCAGCCTCACGCGTATTTTCTACATATTTGACTATGTTTTTGTTTTGTAATTTATTTCATGTGTAGCCATTTTGGATTCCACCTTTAAGTGATATCTTATGATATGTGTCTTTTTCTTTTTGAATTATGTCACTTAGAATGATCATACGTAACTCCTCCGGAGTTGTTACAACTGGCCATATTTCATTGATTTCCAGGCTGAGTAATATTCCACTCTACATAAGTACCACATCTCTATCCATTTTTTCCCTCCAGAGACATTTAAGTTATATCCTAGTCGAGGATCTTTTAAACAGAGGGGCAGTAAACATTGGGGTGCCTGTGTCCTCTCGATTTTTGTTTTTCCCAAGATATACGCCCATGAGTGCAAGTGCCCTATGCTCTGTAGCTCATTTTTTAGATGCTTTAGTAAACACAATACACTTCTCCAGAATGGCCGTTGGCAATATACATTTCCACTATAAGCCTCACAGGGCTCCCTCTTCTCCTTGCCCTGTCCTGCATTTCTGGCGTTTACACTTTATGAGGATGGCTCTTCTGACTGATGCGAAGTGATATCTTTTGTAGTATTGATTTCCAGTGCCCACCTGTTTGGTTGGCTAAAAAAGTGTATGCCCTTTTCTTGAATATATACAGAAAAAAACACATACAGCCTTTTTGGCCAACTGCAATGTCGGCAATGTTCAGCCCCTTTTCTTGTGCTTAATGGCGAGTCCTTTCTACCTCCTCAAATCCCTTTCCTGCCATTCTCCCTTGCTTGCCAATCCTTTTCTCTGACTTTCCTCAAGACATTTTTCAGTGATAGATATTTTCAACTCTGCAGTTTCATGAATTTTACTGCCCCTGAGTTCCATTGTTCAACTTGTGTTTATGGGAACTGGCCACAAAGCAGTGGGATTTCCTCAAGCCCTATACTGTTTCCATGGGCAACCCTAGCCTTTGGTCAATTCATCTTCCTGATTGGAAATTAGAGTGACATGTGCCTGTCTGAACACCTAGGACTTGTCTCTCATTGTTCCTCATCCTTCCGCTTCATCCTCTGGACAAATTCCAAACTGTACGCAACAGGATGTTGACAGTGTTGACATCTCCAAGTGGGGAGACTGTTAGTAAAGACGCTGGAGGGGTGAACCCGAGCACCAGGAGATGAGTAGATGAGATGCCTTTTCCAAACTCTTGCCGATCAGACGGTATACCATCCTCTGGATGTGACAGACATGTTTTAGCAGTAGGAAGAGTCCCATTCATGTAAGGAGAACACCAGGGCTTTTTCAAAATCAGTGTCTCCCCGAAACCCAAACTGGGGAGTTTTTTAAGCTACGGCTACACATATGTTCATTAAGGGCCTTGGGAAGTAGGCAGAGTGCAAACTTTAGATGACTGAAGTCTTCAGGGTCAGAAGCACTCACCACTGGCTTCCCTTAGGTTACACTTTAACTGTCATTGATAGATGATGTCAATAAAAATATCTGTTCTTTTTCCGATTATTTCCCCTTATAGGTTATTGCACAATATTGAGTGTAGTTCCCTGTGCTATACAGTAGTTCCTTGTTGATGATCTATTTTATACATAGCAGTGTGTATGTGTTAATTCCAAACTGTTAATTTATCCCTCCTCCCACCTTTCCCCTTTGGTAATAATAAATTATAAGATTTTATACTTCTCAGAAATGGGGGAGCTGAAAGAGAGGTATCATTTTCAATGGAAAAGCATTTAAAACAAGATTGAAGCTTTAACCAAGATTATTAGATGTACATCCTTGGAAAGAAATCACTTCATTTCTCTAATATTGACCTGACAAATAAGACAAACCTTTTCACTGAACTTGCTTATAATAAAGTGATGGAAATATCAAATGGAAGTGTTAGAAACATCTTATTTTACCCGAGCCTTATAAACTGTTCTATGTTAACTACATTTTGGCTCACACATCTGTTCATTGAAGTTACAATAGTCTCAATTTCTGTTACTGATCCTCCAGAGTGGACCCCAACAAGGGTCCCCCTGCCCAGTGTCATTGGGGCCAACAGATCGAGACTGAGTTTGGTTCCCAAGCAAAGGAAACTTTATATTTTCATCAGAGAATGGAGAGGTGAGAGCATGCACTACCCCGTGGGCTGTGGGCTGGGCTGCTGTGTAGAGATCCTGTCAGAGTCAGTGGGAGGGAGGGGGCGGAGCTCTCAAGGGCCGGGTTGGCTGCAGCTCAGGCTCTATATCTCGGAGTCTGCACTGGGCCCCAGGAGCTGAGGTGTCGACCCAGCCATTCTGCACCAGGAAATCTGGTCTGAAGTGCTGGGTGTGGAACCTCTGCATGCGGGACCCTAGGAGCACGTGAAATTAGACAAAGCACAAAGGATAAAAAAGGTCAGACTTGACTTTATTGCCCACATTCTATTTTTATCTCCCAGGGATTTTTAATGGGCTTTGCTGGGGACAAACCCCTCCTCTGCCTTTTGTCCCGTTCCTCATTCTTGGAGTGCTGAGGGTGCAGACCCTTCTTCTGTAACTGCTGAGTGCTGAGTTGGGAGCCCTCATACCAGGGGACGAGGGTCAGAACTTCTCCCCAGCAGCCTCCAGGTGACGTTGATTGGCCCCAGGACCCCTGCCTCCCTGCTCGTCCGCCTGAGCACCAGCATTGGAAGTGTTATAGATTCTAATGACCTTTAAGGGTCCAGGAAAGAGATGTGCAGAGACGCTGTGGGGGCCGGTTTCACCCCGCCCCACATTTGTTCGGCCACCTTAGGCTGACCGTTTCTGCCAGCCTAGATGCTCTGACCAGTAGTCTGCTCTTTCTTCAATTAGGCCCCTGAATTAACGTAAAAACAGCACCAGGTGTCAGAGCCCTGCCCGCTCAACTCCCAGACAGTCCAGGGTCAGTGGTGATCAAGGACCATGATGGCCACTGAGTTAACAGCCTTTTGAAGTAAACAGGAGTCCAGCCGGTCTTATTGGCCACCATCATCACGGTGTCTGTAGGCTTTTCTATGGTGACAGTGTGATATACGGTTCCCCCGCCAAGATTATTAGCTCCCCTCTGGGTGCAGGAAGTCCTGCAAGCAGTAGTCTACTCCTTCGGGACACACTATTGTTGTTTTATGAGAGAAACTCCAGGTCAAGTGATGTTCACACGAGTCGTCATGGTGCCCTGTTGCCCCCGGTTATCTCTCTGGATGTTGGAGTTGGAGGGCCTCCTCACTCGAGGTCGGTGTGCCCACGGAGCGAACCCTGCAACTTCAGGGCATGGTTGGTGATTAGGATCACCACGTGGGGTCCTTATCCCTTAGGAGGGAGGTGGCCTTTTGGGCTGCTGATTTCCAGGTTTTTAGATACCGCCAGTATCTTGGCCAGATGTGGCAGTGGGCCAAGCCCCTTGGTGACTGTAGTTTATCCTACCTGGATGGCATTCTTGCGTTGTTCCATTTCAAGTGGTCCCAGTTTTTGCACTAATTCTCCAATGGCGATTCACCTTTCACCGGGAATGGAAAGGTCAAAGGGTTTAGCTCAATTAGGGAGTTCCAGGGCAAGGGTCTGAATTGACTGCTCTTTCCATTCTTGAAAGGCCACTTCTGGATTCTGTTCAAAAGGATCATCATCTTTTCCTTTCAGTGTTTCATATAGAGGCCCAGCTAGTAGACTGTAGTTAGGGATCCAGAAGCAGCAAACCCTGGCCTCCCCAGGAACCCCTAAGCTGTCTTCTAGTTTTAGAAAGGGGTAAGGCTGCAAATGGTTTCTTCCCTTTCCTGGGATGGGCTTCTCTGACCTTGTGTGAGAATGAAGCCCAGGCAGGTCACCGCAGTCTGTGATATTTGAGCTTTTTCTTGGACAACTTCTATCCTTTATTGGCTTGGTAGTTCAGAGGCCTCCTTAGTAGGGCTGGCGATCAGAATGTCATCTGCATATTGAAGGAGGGTTTCCTTTTCCAGAGGTAGAACTTTTCGGTCGTTAGCTAAGCTTTCCCCAAAGATGGTGTGGGAATTTTTGAACCCTTGGGGCAAGACGGCCCGGAAGTATTGTTTTAGTTGTATGTTGAGTCCTGCCACTCACAAGCCAAAATTTCTTGTGACTCTGGGACTAATGGAATACAAAAGAAGGCATCATTGAAGACTAATACAGAATACCATGTCCTGGTGGTTGGTAGAATGACCAGCAGGGTGTAGGAATCAGGAGTAACTGGAGGTATATCCTCGGTGGCTTCACTGACTGTCCTGACATCCTTTACCAGGTCCCCAGCAGCCCATGGGGCTCTCGTGGTCAGGCCAATCCCAGGATATGGAGCTCTCCTGGGCAGGTACCCCACCCCCAAGCCAGCCCACGGGGCTCTCATGGTCAGGCCCCTCCCAGGATACAGAGCTACCCTTGCAGGTACCGTGGCAGGGCTGGGCACACAGGAACCGTGTACATAGCCCTCATTGAAGAGCACCCCCAGCTCACCTGTCGCTCAGAGCTGACACAGAGCACCTCAGAGCAGGACTTGAACTAACAAACAGCAGCTCCGACAGGTCTGTGACCCTGGGCATCACTCTGTGTGGCCTCCCTCCACCTGGTCTTCCAGAGACTTCCACTGCACCCAGGGCACCAGGCCTCTGTCTCCAACCACCACCCACCCCTCCTCTCCCTGACTCCTGGGTTCCTCTCATTAGGAGAGGGTTTTCTTGAAGTTGTCTCCCACTCATGGGCCAGATAAAATGATTAGAAAACAAGCCAAAGCTGCAGCCCCTTGTCTATCCTGACTCTCAGGAGCCCACACCTGTTCCTTGGACCTGGCCGGTTCAGCAAGTTCCATTTTCTGCAACTGTGAGCCCCTGAGGGGTGATGATTGGCTACCTGGGCAGCCTTACCATGCCGGCCAGCCCTCCCCAGGTGTGCCTGGGTTGAGATCAATATAAATACCACTCCAGGCAGCAAAAGCCCCTGCAGCTGTGCCTGACGCCATTTTCTCTGCCCTGTCAGCAGTCTCGGGGCTGGGCTGGTGGGAGGGAGTGAGAGGCCACGGCTTTGTGGGTGGCCCAGTGTGAGTGGGGCTCTGCTGGACTTTCTGCAGCAGTTGCCAGGCTGCCACCTGCTAAAGAAGAGGATGTGTCACCCATACCTGCTGCTGGAATTTCTCCCTGGGCAGAGGTGAGGAAGGAAAAAAGCAGTGGGGGCAGGGACAGGACGGGTATCTCAGGCAGGGAAATGGAAATCTTCCAGAAGAGCACCCAGGGCCAGGACCATCCTGGCTGGCCTGCAGGCACCAAGTCAGCTGGCATGCTGTCACTCGTGTGGCTCCATGGCCCTTCCTCTAGGCTTTCAAGTCCTTGTATATATTCAGGTGTTTTACCTGGGAAGGGTGGGAACAGTTCAGCAGCAACTGGCCTGGGGCTCAGCTCACGTTTACTCACAGATGCCTCGGCACGGTGCCCCAGCTTTGCAATGAGGACGCTTGTTGTGTGGGGGCTGCTGGCTGAATGGGAGACGATTCCCCACCACTGACCAACTTCAGAATTGTTTACAACTGGAGCAAGTGCCCTGATACGGTTTTCCTCTGAGTAACTGGTGGGTTCTGTTTTTTTTTTCTCTTTTTCGTTTTTGGTTCAAGGTAGATTTTATTCCTCTTTTTTGTATTTACAGATATAAGCATGGAAATAATTTATTCATATAAATACATGTATGTGAAGGGAATAATTGTTTTTTCTGTTTTATTTTTTAAATTTTATTTCTTTTTAATTTTGAATTTTATTTTATATTTTTATACAGCAGGTTCTCATTGGTTATCTATTTTATACATATAAATGTTTACATGCCAATCCCAATCTCTCAACTCCTCCCACCACCACCCCTCCAAGAGCTTTCCCCCCTTGTTGTCCATACGATTGTTGTCTACATCTGTTGCTCTATTTATGCCTTGCAAAACGGTTAATCTGTACAGTTTTTCTAGGTTCCACATATATGCATGAATATACAAGATTTGTTTTTCTCTTTCTGACTTACTTCACTCTGTATGACAGTCTCTAGATCCATCGACGTCTCTACAAATGACCCAATTTCATTCCTTTCATGGCTTAGTAATATTCCATTTTATATATGTACCACATCTTTATGCATTCGTCTGTCTGTGGGCATTTAGGTTGCTTCCATTACCTCGATATTGTAAATAGTGATGCAATGAACATTGCGGTGA
Organism: Leucopleurus acutus; assembly: GCF_964270905.1. NCBI lineage: Eukaryota > Metazoa > Chordata > Mammalia > Artiodactyla > Delphinidae > Leucopleurus > Leucopleurus acutus. Next base: position 156,207 of record NW_028138877.1, on the reverse strand, counting down.
ATGTCTCTTTTTGATTTATGGTTTTGTCTGGGTATATGTCCAGTCCTGGGATTGCTGTATCATATGGTAATTCTATTATTAGTTTCTTAAGAAACTCCATATTGTTCTCCATAGTGAATGTATCAATTTATATTCCCAACAATAGTGGAAGAGGGTTCCTTTTCTCCACACCCTTTCCAGCATTTGTTGTTTGTAGATTTTCAGATGATGCCCATTCTAACAGGTGTGAGGTGATACCTCATTGTTGAGTCCATTTCGTTGAGCAGGGGGTAGGTCTTGTCTATTACATATTTGGCTTATGGAACGGTATCTGTGCTAATTTCAAACTCTGGTTTTATGCAGCACCCCCTTAACTCACCTTTCCCCTTAAGCAAGCATAAGTTGGTTTTCTAATCTTGAGACCCTGTTCTGTTTTGTAATTCAGTTCATGTGTAGCCAAGTTTACATTCCGTGCATTAGTGATACCTTATGATGTTTCTTTTTCTGTGTGACTTATTTCACTTAGAATCATCATGCCTCAATCCACTCATTATGCTGGTACAGGCCTGGTGACACAGATTTCATTGCTGAGTGGTATTCTGTTGTATGTAAGTACCGCAACTTCTTTATCAATTATTTGTTCTCTGGGATATTTAACTCGTACTGTAGAAGAGGTTCCTGTAAACAGAGCCGTCCCAAATTTTGGGGTGGCTGTGTCTTTTTGATTTTAATTTCCCTAAGCTATAGGACCATAAGTGGAAATGCCCTAGACTCTGTTGCTTTGTTTTTCAGATGTATCAGGAAACACCATACACTTCTCCAGAGTGGCTGTTGGCAATTTACATCCCGCCCATCAGCATAACAAGGCTCCTTTTTCCCCATGGCATGTCTTGCCTTTCTGGATTTTACACTTTTCTCAGATGGCCCTTTAGACCGGGGGGAAGTGACACTCATAGTTCGGATTTCCATTGCAAGCTTGCTTGGTTTGCCAAAAAGGGCGTATGTGTTTTTTCCTGAATATATTCAGGAACAAACTCATACGCCCTTTGTTGCCAAGTGCATCATTGTCGATGTTCTGCCTCTTTTCCTATGCTTTAAATGCAAATCCAGTCTACCTCCTGAAATCGGTTTCCTGAAATTCTGCCCCGCTTTCAAGTCCTCTTCGCAGCCTTACTTCAATATATTTTTGGACATTATCTGTCATTTATAACTCTCCAGGTTTGTGAATTACAGGGCCCCTGAGCTCCTTTCTTCAACTCGCTTTCTTGTGAGCTGGCCGCAAACCCGCAAGACTGCTTCAGGCCCTAATCTGCTTCTGGCAGGGCACGCTGAGCCTTTGGTTAATTTCTCTTCCTGGTGGGAAATGAGTGTTAAATATGCCCGTCCAGACACCTACCTCACTCTCAACCCCTTGGTGATGTGGGTCCTCTGGTTTGTGGCCACCTTTTCTGGGTTCCTCACCTTTCGATGATGTGGCCCCACTAGTGTGAGGACACTCCTGCCTGGTTCTCATCCACGTGGTTATGTGGACCCCCTGGTGAGAGTCTGTTCCTGGCTTTGTTCCTCACCCACCTGTGAGGGAGACCCTCTGCTGATAGGTCACTCCTGCATGGCTGGCACACATTGCCTTGGTGAAGTCAGCCGTGTGGTGGCAGTTGGAGCGTGCTGGGAATCTCCTCCCCCCGGTGATGAGGGCCCTCTTGCGTCAGGCCCTAACTGCTGGGCTCACCAACTTTTCTTAGGGAGCCCAGTGATGCTTTGGCACTCCTCTTAGGATCCCATCTCCATGGAGATGTGGGCCTTCTGCTCTGAGGTCCCAACGGCTGGGTTGTTCACATTTTCATGATGTGGGCTCTCTGGTGTTCACAGAGGCCTGGATCCCATAGCCTCTGTGCTCTTGGCCGCCTGCTGGGAGGTTCCAACTGCTGGATTCCTCACTTTTTTAATTTTTTGGGCCCTCTGTTGTGAGGATCCTCCTGCCTGCCTCACTCCCAGCCCCTTCGTGATGTGTGTCATCTGGTTTGAGGCCACATGTGCTGGGTTCCTCACCTTTCGATGATGTGGGACCAATGGTCTTAGGAGACTCCTGCCTGGTTCACATCCCCTTGGTGATGTGGGCCCTCTGTTGAGAGTCTGATCCTGGCTGGGTTCCTCACCCATCTGTGAGGTGGGCCGTCTGCTGTGAGGTCACTCCTGCCTGGCTTGCTCACCTCGCCTTGTGGACATGAGCCCTCTGGTGGCACTTGGAGCCTGCTGGGAGCCTCCTCTCCTGGGTGATGAGGGCCCTCTGGCGTCAGGCCCTAACTGCTGGGCTCCCCACATTTTGTGATGTGCGCCCAGTGGTGCGAGGACACTCCAGCCAGGTTCACATCCCCATTGGGATGTGGGCCTTCTGCTCTGAGGTCCCAAAGCCTGGGTTGCTCACAGTTTCATGATGTGGGCTCTCTGGTATTAGTTCACTCCTGCCTGCATCCCATAGCTTCTGTGCTCTGGGCCGCCTGCTGGGAGGTTCCAACTGCTGGATTCCTCACCTTTCTTATTCTTTGGGCCCTCTGTTTTTAGGCTACTCCTGCCTGCCTCACTCCCATTCCCTTTGTGATATGTGTCCTCTGATTTGAGGCCACATGTGCTGGGTTCCTCACCTTTCGATGATGTGACCCCACTCGTGTGAGGACACTCCTGCCTGGTTCCCATCCCCTTGGTTAGGTGGGCCCTCTGGCGAGAGTCTAATCCTGGCTGGGTTCCTCAACGTTCTGTGAGGTAGGCCCTCTGCTGTGAGGTCACTCCTGCCTGGCTGGCACACGTCACCTTGGAGACGTGAGCCCTCTGGTGGCAGTTGGAGCGTGCAGGGCGCCTCCTCCTCTCGGTGATGACGGCCCTCTGGCGTCAGGCCCTAAATGGTGGGCTCCCCACATTTTCTGATGTGCGCCCAGTGGTGCGAGGACACTCCAGCCAGGTTCCCATTCCCATGGGGATGTGGTCCTTCTGCGCTGAGGTCTCAACTCCTGGGTTGCTCACAGTTTTGTGATGTGGGCCCTCTGCTGTGAGTTCACTGTGGCCTGGATCCCATAGCCTCGGTGTTCTGGGCCGCCTGCTGGAAGGTCTAAATGCTGGAATCCTCACGTTTTTTTATATTATGTGCCCTGTGTTGTGAGGCTACTCCTGCCTACCTCACTCCAAGGCCCTTGGTGATGTGGGTCCTCTGGTGAGAGTCTGATCCTGGCTGGGTTCCTCACCCATCTGTGAGGTGGGCCCTCTACTATCAGGTAACTCTTGCCTGGGTTGCTCACCTCGCCTTGTTGACATGAGCCCTCTGGTGGCAATTGGACCCTGCTGGGAGCCTCCTCAGCTCTGTGATGAGGGCCCTCTGACGTCAGGCCCTAACTGCTGGGCTCCCCAACTTTTCTTAGTGAGCCCAGTGTTGCTCAAGCACTCCTCTTAGGTTCCCATCCCCATGGGGATGTGGGCCTTCTGCTCTGAGGTTCCAACGGCTGGGTTGATCACAATTTCATGATGTGGGCTCTCTGGTGTTAGTTCACTGTGGCCTGGATCCCATAGCCTCTGTGGTCTTGGCTGCCTGCTGGGAGGTTCCAACTGCTCGATTCCTCAACTTTTGTATTCTATGGGTCCTGTGTTGTGATGCTCCTCCTGCCTGCCTCACTCGCAACCCCTTCATGATGTGGGTCTTCTGGTTTGAGGCCACATGTGCTGGGTTAGGCAACTTTCAATGATGTGGCCCCACTGGTGTGAGGACACTCCTGCCTGGTTCCCATCCCCTTGGTGATGTGGGCCTTCTGGTGACAGTCTTATCCTGGCTGGGTTCCTCACTCTTCTGTGAGGTAGGCCCTCTGCTGTGAGGTCAATCCTGCCTGACTTGCACACATCACCTTGGCGACGTGGGCCCTCTGTTGGCACATGGAACCTGCTGGGAGCCTCCTGCCCTCGGTGATGATGGCCCTCTAGCATCAGGCTCTAACTGCTGGGCTCCCCACGTTTTCTGATGTGAGCCCAGTGATGCCAGGACACTCCTGTCAGGTTCCCATCCCCATGGGGATGTGGGCTTTCTGCTCTGAGGTCCCAATGCCTGGGTTGCTCACAGTTTCATGATGTGGGCTCTCTGGTGTTAGTTAACTCCTGCCTGCATCCCATAGCTTCTGTGCTCTCGGCCGCCTGCTGGGAGGTTCCAAATGCTGGATTCCTCACCTTTTTTATTCTTTGGGCCCTCTGTTTTTAGGCTACTCCTACCTGCCTCACTCCCATCCCCTTTGTGATGTATGTCCTCTGATATGAGGCCACATGTGCTGGGTTCCTCACCTTTCGATGATGTGGCCCCACTGGTGGGAGGACAGTCCTGACTGGTTCCCATCCCCTTGGTGTTGTGGGCCCTCTGGTGAGAGTCTCATCCTGCCTCGGTTCCTCACCCTTCTGTGAGATAGGCCCTCTGCTGTGAGGTCACTACTGCCTGGCTGGCGCATGCCACCTTGTAGACGTGGTCCCTCTGTTGGCAGTTGGAACCTGCTGGGAGTCTCCTCCCCTCAGTTATGAGGGCCCCCTGGCATCAGGCCCTAACTGCTGGGCTCCTAACATTTTCTGATATGTGCTAAGTGGTGCAAAGCCACTCCTGCCAGGTTCCCATCCCAATGGGGATGTGGGCCTTCTGTTCTGAGGTCCCAACAGCTGGGCTGCTCACAGGTTCATGATGTGGGCCCTCTGCTGTGAGTTCACTGCGGCCTGGATCCCATAGCCTCGGTGCTCTGGGCCACTTGCTGGGAGGTTCCAACTGCTGGATTCCTCAACTTTTATATTCTATGGACCCTGTGTTGTGAGGCCAGTCCTGCCAGCCTCATTCCGAACCCCTTGGTGATGTGGTTCCTCTGGTTTGAGGACACATGTGCTGGGATCCTCACCTTTCGATGATGTTGTCCCACTGGTGTGGGGACACTCCTGCCTGGTTCCCATCCCCTTGGTGATGTGGGCCCTCTGGTGAGAGTCTGATCCTGGCTGTGTTCCTCACCCTTCTGTGAGGTGGGCCCTCTGCTGTGAGGTCATTCGTGCCTGGTTGGCACACATCGCCTTGGCGACGTCAGCCCTCTGGTGGCAGTTGGAGCCTGCTGGGAGCCTCCTCTTCTCGGTGATGAGTGCCCTCTGGCGTCAGGCCCTAACTGCTGGTCGCCCAAAATTTTCTGATACGTTCTCAGTGGTGCGAGGACACTCCTACCAGAATTCCATCCCCATGGGGATGTGGGCCTCCTGCTCTGAGGTCCCAATGGCTGGGTTGCTCAGTTTCATGACATGGGCCCTGTTCTGTGAGTTCACTGTGGCCTGGATCCCATAGCCTCGGTGCTCTGGGCCGCCTGCTGGGAGGTTCCAACTGCTGGATTCCTCACTTTTTTATTCTATGTGCCCAGTGTTGTGAGGCTACTCCTGCCTGCCTCACTCCGAGGTCCTTGGTGATGTGGGTCCTCTGGTTTGAGGACACATGTGCTGAGTACCTCAGCTTTCGATGATGTGGCCCCACTGATGTGAAGACACTCCTGCCTGGTTCCCATCCCCTTGGTGATGTGGGCCCTCTGGTGAGAGTCTGATGTTGGCTGGGTTTCTCACCCTTCTGTGAGGTGGGACCTCTGCTGTGAGGTAACTCCTGCCTGGCATGCTCACGTTGCCTTGGCAATGTGAGCCCTCAGGTGGCACTTGGAGCCTGCTGGGAATCTCCTCCCCTCAGTTATGAGAGCTCTGGATAAAACACATATGCCCTTTTTTGCCAAGTGCATTATTTTCCAAGTTCTGTCTCTTTTCCTATGCTTTAAGAGCTACTCCCGTGTACGTTCTGAAATCAGTTTCCAGCAATTCTGCCCCGCATTCAAGTCCTCTTCGCAGCCTTACTTCAGTATAATTTTGGATGATAGCTGTCATTTATAACTCCGCAGGTTTCTGAATTACAGTGCCCCTGAGCTCCTTTCTTCAACTCGCTTTCTTGTGAGCTGGCCGCAACACCGCAGGATCTCCTCAGGCCCTAATCTAGTTCCAGCATGGCACACGGAGCCTTTGGTTAATTGCTCTTCCTGGTGGGATATGAGAGTTAAATTTGCCCGTCCAGACACCTCCACCTAGTCTCTCATTGGTTCTCCCTCTTCCTGTTTATCTTACGCAGAAATTGCAAACTGGGCCAAACAGGAGCTTAAAGGCACTGACTCTCCAAGTGGGGAGAGTGTTAGTAAAGCGTCTGGAATGTTGCACCCGAGTACCAGGGGACGAAAACTGAGACACATTTGAACACGTTTCCCGATCACACGGTGGATTATACTCTGGGTTCCACATGCATGTTTTAGCTGAAGGAAAAATCCCTTAAACCTGGAGAGTTGAGACCCATGGAATGGGTACCATGCAATATGACTTCAAAGGGTCTGCATTTGCTCACCGAACCTCACCAATCCTATCACTGCTGCGTTTATGCCGCTGTACACACGATTGATTCTCTTTCGGAGACATATAAATCCATAGGTTTTAAGATTCTTACTAGTCAGGTATATTCTTAGGCGTTTAATATTGGGTGTTGAGTCCACTTCGTTGAGCAAGGAGTAGCTCTTGTCTATTACATATTTGGCTTATGGAACGGTGTCTGTGCTAATTTCAATCTCTGGTTTCATGCAGCACCCCAACTCACCTTTCCCCTTAAGCAAGCATAAGTTGGTTTTCTACATTTGACACCCTGTTCTGTTTTGTAATTCAGTTCCTGTGTAGCCAAGTTTACATTCCGTGTAGTAGTGATATCTTATGATATTTCTTTTTCTGTGTGACTTATTTCTCTTAGAATCATCATACCTGAATCCACTCATTATGCTGTCACGGGCCTGATGACATAGATTTCTTTGCTGAGTGATATTGCATTGTACGTAAGTACCACAACTTCTTTATCCATTTTTCGCTTTCTGCGATATTGAACCTGTACCGTAAACGAGGTTCTTGTAAACAGAGCCGTCCCAAACTTTGGGGAGGCTGTGTCTTCTTGATTATTATTTCCCTAAGCTATACGACCATAAGTGGAAATGCCCTAGGCTCTGTTGCTTCGTTTTTTGGATGTTTCAGGAAACACCATACACTTCTCCAGAGTGGCTTCTGGCAATTTACATCCCGCCCATCAGCATAACAAGGCTCCCAGTTCTCCATGGCCTGTCCTGCCTTTCTGGATTTTACACTTTTTTCAGATGGCCCTTTTGACCGGGGGGCAGTGAGACTTCATTTTAGTGCAGATTTCCTTTGCAAGCTTGCTTGGTTGGCCAAAAAGGGCGTATGCGTTTTTTCCTGAATATATTCAGGAAAAAAACGCATACGCCCTTTTTGGCCAAGTGCATCATTGTGGACGTTCTGCCTCTTTTCCTATGCTTTACTTGCAATTCCAGTCTACCTCCTGAAATCGGTTTCCTGCAATTCTGCACCGCTTTCAACTCCTCTTGGCAGCCTTCCTTCAATATATTTTTGGAAGATAGCTGTCATTTATAACTCTGCAGGTTTGTGAATTACAGTGCCCCTGAGCTCCTTTCTTCAACTCGCTTTCTTGTGAGCTGGCCGCAACACCACAGGATTGCTTCAGGCCCTAGTTTGGTTCCGGCACGGCATGCTGAGCCTTTGGTTAATTCCTCTTCCTGGTGGGAAATGAGAGTTAAATTTGCCCGTCCAGACACCTCCACCTAGTCTCTCATTGGTTCTCCCTATTCCTGTTCATTTTCCACAGAAATTGCAAACTGGGCCAAACAGGAGGTTAAAGGCACCGACTCTCCAAGTGGGGAGAGTGTTAGTAAAGCGTCTGGAATGTTGCACCCGAGTACCAGGGGACGAAAACTGAGACACATTTGAACACGTTTTCCGATCACACGGTGGATCATACTCTGGGTTCCACATGCATGTTTTAGCTGAAGGAAGAATCCCTTAAACATGGAGAGTTGAGACCCATGGATGGGTACCATGCAATATGACTTCAAAGGGTCTGCATTTGCTCACCGAACCTCACCAATACTATTACTGCTGTGTTTATGCCACTGTACACACGCTTGATTCTCTTTCGGAGACATATAAATCCATAGGTTTTAAGATTCTTACTAGTCAGGTATATTCTTAGGCGTTTAATATGGGGTGTTGAGTCCACTTCGTTGAGCAAGGAGTAGCTCTTGTCTATTACATATTTGGCTTATGGAACGGTGTCTGTGCTAATTTCAAACTCTGGTTTCATGCAGCACCCCAACTCACCTTTCCCCTTAAGCAAGCATAAGTTGGTTTTCTACATTTGACACCCTGTTCTGTTTTGTAATTCAGTTCCTGTGTAGCCAAGTTTACATTCCGTGTAGTAGTGATATCTTATGATATTTCTTTTTCTGTGTGACTTATTTCTCTTAGAATCATCATACCTGAATCCACTCATTATGCTGTCACGGGCCTGATGACATAGATTTCTTTGCTGAGTGATATTGCATTGTACGTAAGTACCACAACTTCTTTATCCATTTTTCGCTTTCTGTGATATTGAACTTGTACCGTAAACGAGGTTCTTGTAAACAGAGCCCGCCCAAACTTTGGGGTGGCTGTGTCTTTTGGATTTTAATTTCCCTAATCTATACGACCATAAGTGGAAGTGCCCTAGGCTCTGTTGCTTTGTTTTTTGGATGTTTCAGGAAACACCATACACTTCTCCAGAGTGGCTGTTGGCAATTTACATGCCGCCCATCAGCATAACAAGGCTCCCAGTTCTCCATGGCCTGTCCTGCCTTTCTGGATTTTACACTTTTTTCAGATAGCCCTTTTGACCAGGGGGCAGTGAGACTTCATTGTAGTGCAGATTTCCTTTGCAAGCTTGCTTGGTTGGCCAAAAAGGGCGTATGCGTTTTTTCCTGAATATATTCAGGAAAAAACGCATACGCCCTTTTTGGCCAAGTGCATCATTGTGGACATTCTGCCTCTTTTCCTATGCTTTACATGCAATTCCAGTCTACCTCCTGAAATCGGTTTCCTGCAATTCTGCCCCGCTTTCAACTCCTCTTGGCAGCCTTACTTTAATATATTTTTGGAAGATGGCTGTCATTTATAACTCTGCAGGTTTGTGAATTACAGTGCCCCTGAGCTCCTTTCTTCAACTCGCTTTCTTGTGAGCTGGCCGCAACACCGCAGGATTGCTTCGGAACCTAGTGTGGTTCTGGCATGGCACGCTGAGCCTTTGATTAATTCCTCTTCCTGGTGGGAAATGAGAGTTAAATTTGCCCGTCCGGACACCTCCACCTAGTCTCTCATTGGTTCTCCCTATTCCTGTTCATTTTCCACAGAAATTGCAAACTGGGCCAAACAGGAGGTTAAAGTCACTGACACTCCAAGTGGGGAGAGTGTTAGTAAAGCATCTGGAATGTTGCACCCGAGTACCAGGGGACGAAAACTGAGACACATTTGAACACGTTTTCCGATCACACGGTGGATCATACTCTGGGTTCCACATGCATGTTTTAGCTGAAGGAAGAATCCCTTAAACCTGGAGAGTTGAGACCCATGGAATGGGTACCATGCAATATGACTTCAAAGGGTCTGCATTTGCTCACCGAACCTCACCAATCCTATCACTGCTGCGCTTATGCCGCTGTACACACGCTTGACTCTCTTTCGGAGACATATAAATCCATAGGTTTTAAGATTCTTACTAGTCAGGTATATTCTTAGGCGTTTAATATGGGGTGTTGAGTCCACTTCGTTGAGCAAGGAGTAGCTCTTGTCTATTACATATTTGGCTTATGGAACGGTATCTGTGCTAATTTCAATCTCTGGTTTTATGAAGCACCCCAACTCACCTTTCCCCTTAAGCAAGCATAAGTTGGTTTTCTACATTTGAGGCCCTGTTCTGTTTTGTAATTCAGTTCTTGTCTGGTCAAGTTTACATTCCGTGTAGTAGTGATATCTTATGATGTTTCTTTTTCTGTGTGACTTATTTCACTTAGAATCATCGTACCTGAATCCACTCATTATGCTGCTACGGGCCTGATGACATAGATTTCATTGCTGAGTGATATTGCATTGTACGTAAGTACCACAACTTCTTTATCCATTTTTCGCTTTCTGTGATATTGAACTTGTACCGTAAACGAGGTTCTTGTAAACAGAGCCGGCCCAAACTTTGGGGTGGCTGTGTCTTTTGGATTTTAATTTCCCTAAGCTATAGGACCATAAGTGGAAGTGCCCTAGGCTCTGTTGCTTTGTTTTTTGGATGTTTCAGGAAACACCATACACTTCTCCAGAGTGGCTGTTGGCAATTTACATGCCGCCCATCAGCATAACAAGGCTCCCAGTTCTCCATGGCCTGTCCTGCCTTTCTGGATTTTACACTTTTTTCAGATAGCCCTTTTGACCGGGGGGCAGTGAGACTTCATTGTAGTGCAGATTTCCTTTGCAAGCTTGCTTGGTTGGCCAAAAAGGGCGTATGCGTTTTTTCCTGAATATATTCAGGAAAAAACGCATACGCCCTTTTTGGCCAAGTGCATCATTGTCGATGTTCTGTCTCTTTTCCTATGCTTTAAATGCAAATCCAGTCTACCTCCTGAAATCGGTTTCCTGAAATTCTGCCCTGCTTTCAAGTCCTCTTCGCAGCCTTACTTCAATATATTTTTGGACGTTATCTGTCATTTATAACTCTCCAGGTTTGTGAATTACAGGGCCCCTGAGCTCCTTTCTTCAACTCGCTTTCTTGTGAGCTGGCCGCAAACCCGCAAGACTGCTTCAGGCCCTAATCTGCTTCTGGCAGGGCACGCTGAGCCTTTGGTTAATTTCTCTTCCTGGTGGGAAATGAGTGTTAAATATGCCCGTCCAGACACCTACCTCACTCTCAACCCCTTGGTGATGTGGGTCCTCTGGTTTGTGGCCACCTTTTCTGGGTTCCTCACCTTTCGATGATGTGGCCCCACTAGTGTGAGGACACTCCTGCCTGGTTCTCATCCACGTGGTTATGTGGACCCCCTGGTGAGAGTCTGTTCCTGGCTTTGTTCCTCACCCACCTGTGAGGGAGACCCTCTGCTGATAGGTCACTCCTGCATGGCTGGCACACATTGCCTTGGTGAAGTCAGCCGTGTGGTGGCAGTTGGAGCGTGCTGGGAATCTCCTCCCCCCGGTGATGAGGGCCCTCTTGCGTCAGGCCCTAACTGCTGGGCTCACCAACTTTTCTTAGGGAGCCCAGTGATGCTTTGGCACTCCTCTTAGGATCCCATCTCCATGGAGATGTGGGCCTTCTGCTCTGAGGTCCCAACGGCTGGGTTGTTCACATTTTCATGATGTGGGCTCTCTGGTGTTCACAGAGGCCTGGATCCCATAGCCTCTGTGCTCTTGGCCGCCTGCTGGGAGGTTCCAACTGCTGGATTCCTCACTTTTTTAATTTTTTGGGCCCTCTGTTGTGAGGATACTCCTGCCTGCCTCACTCCCAGCCCCTTCGTGATGTGTGTCGTCTGGTTTGAGGCCACATGTGCTGGGTTCCTCACCTTTCGATGATGTGGGACCAATGGTCTTAGGAGACTCCTGCCTGGTTCACATCCCCTTGGTGATGTGGGCCCTCTGTTGAGAGTCTGATCCTGGCTGGGTTCCTCACCCATCTGTGAGGTGGGCCGTCTGCTGTGAGGTAACTCCTGCCTGGCTTGCTCACCTCGCCTTGTGGACATGAGCCCTCTGGTGGCACTTGGAGCCTGCTGGGAGCCTCCTCTCCTGGGTGATGAGGGCCCTCTGGCGTCAGGACCTAACTGCTGGGCTCCCCACATTTTGTGATGTGCGCCCAGTGGTGCGAGGACACTCCAGCCAGGTTCACATCCCCATTGGGATGTGGGCCTTCTGCTCTGAGGTCCCAAAGCCTGGGTTGCTCACAGTTTCATGATGTGGGCTCTCTGGTATTAGTTCACTCCTGCCTGCATCCCATAGCTTCTGTGCTCTGGGCCGCCTGCTGGGAGGTTCCAACTGCTGGATTCCTCACCTTTCTTATTCTTTGGGCCCTCTGTTTTTAGGCTACTCCTGCCTGCCTCACTCCCATTCCCTTTGTGATATGTGTCCTCTGATTTGAGGCCACATGTGCTGGGTTCCTCACCTTTCGATGATGTGACCCCACTCGTGTGAGGACACTCCTGCCTGGTTCCCATCCCCTTGGTTAGGTGGGCCCTCTGGCGAGAGTCTAATCCTGGCTGGGTTCCTCAACGTTCTGTGAGGTAGGCCCTCTGCTGTGAGGTCACTCCTGCCTGGCTGGCACACGTCACCTTGGAGACGTGAGCCCTCTGGTGGCAGTTGGAGCGTGCAGGGCGCCTCCTCCTCTCGGTGATGACGGCCCTCTGGCGTCAGGCCCTAAATGGTGGGCTCCCCACATTTTCTGATGTGTGCCCAGTGGTGCGAGGACACTCCAGCCAGGTTCCCATTCCCATGGGGATGTGGTCCTTCTGCGCTGAGGTCTCAACTCCTGGGTTGCTCACAGTTTTGTGATGTGGGCCCTCTGCTGTGAGTTCACTGTGGCCTGGATCCCATAGCCTCGGTGTTCTGGGCCGCCTGCTGGAAGGTCTAAATGCTGGAATCCTCACGTTTTTTTATATTATGTGCCCTGTGTTGTGAGGCTACTCCTGCCTACCTCACTCCAAGGCCCTTGGTGATGTGGGTCCTCTGGTTTGAGGACACATGTGCTGGGTTCCTCACCTTAAGATGATGAGGCCCCACTGGTGTGAGGATAATCCTGACTGGGTCCCATCCCCTTTGTGATGTGGGCCCTCTGGTGAGAGTCTGATCCTGGCTGGGTTCCTCACCCATCTGTGAGGTGGGCCCTCTACTATCAGGTAACTCTTGCCTGGGTTGCTCACCTCGCCTTGTTGACATGAGCCCTCTGGTGGCAATTGGACCCTGCTGGGAGCCTCCTCAGCTCTGTGATGAGGGCCCTCTGACGTCAGGCCCTAACTGCTGGGCTCCCCAACTTTTCTTAGTGAGCCCAGTGTTGCTCAAGCACTCCTCTTAGGTCCCCATCCCCATGGGGATGTGGGCCTTCTGCTCTGAGGTTCCAACGGCTGGGTTGATCACAGTTTCATGATGTGGGCTCTCTGGTGTTAGTTCACTGTGGCCTGGATCCCATAGCCTCTGTGGTCTTGGCTGCCTGCTGGGAGGTTCCAACTGCTCGATTCCTCAACTTTTGTATTCTATGGGTCCTGTGTTGTGATGCTCCTCCTGCCTGCCTCACTCGCAACCCCTTCGTGATGTGGGTCTTCTGGTTTGAGGCCACATGTGCTGGGTTAGGCAACTTTCAATGATGTGGCCCCACTGGTGTGAGGACACTCCTGCCTGGTTCCCATCCCCTTGGTGATGTGGGCCTTCTGGTGACAGTCTTATCCTGGCTGGGTTCCTCAGTCTTCTGTGAGGTAGGCCCTCTGCTGTGAGGTCAATCCTGCCTGACTTGCACACATCACCTTGGCGACGTGGGCCCTCTGTTGGCACATGGAACCTGCTGGGAGCCTCCTGCCCTCGGTGATGACGGCCCTCTAGCATCAGGCTCTAACTGCTGGGCTCCCCACGTTTTCTGATGTGAGCCCAGTGATGCCAGGACACTCCTGTCAGGTTCCCATCCCCATGGGGATGTGGGCTTTCTGCTCTGAGGTCCCAATGCCTGGGTTGCTCACAGTTTCATGATGTGGGCTCTCTGGTGTTAGTTAATTCCTGCCTGCATCCCATAGCTTCTGTGCTCTCGGCCGCCTGCTGGGAGGTTCCAAATGCTGGATTCCTCACTTTTTTTATTCTTTGGGCCCTCTGTTTTTAGGCTACTCCTACCTGCCTCACTCCCATCCCCTTTGTGATGTATGTCCTCTGATATGAGGCCACATGTGCTGGGTTCCTCACCTTTCGATGATGTGGCCCCACTGGTGGGAGGACAGTCCTGACTGGTTCCCATCCCCTTGGTGTTGTGGGCCCTCTGGTGAGAGTCTCATCCTGCCTCGGTTCCTCACCCTTCTGTGAGATAGGCCCTCTGCTGTGAGGTCACTACTGCCTGGCTGGCGCATGCCACCTTGTAGACGTGGTCCCTCTGTTGGCAGTTGGAACCTGCTGGGAGTCTCCTCCCCTCAGTTATGAGGGCCCCCTGGCATCAGGCCCTAACTGCTGGGCTCCTAACATTTTCTGATATGTGCTAAGTGGTGCAAAGCCACTCCTGCCAGGTTCCCATCCCAATGGGGATGTGGGCCTTCTGTTCTGAGGTCCCAACAGCTGGGCTGCTCACAGGTTCATGATGTGGGCCCTCTGCTGTGAGTTCACTGCGGCCTGGATCCCATAGCCTCGGTGCTCTGGGCCACTTGCTGGGAGGTTCCAACTGCTGGATTCCTCAACTTTTATATTCTATGGACCCTGTGTTGTGAGGCCAGTCCTGCCAGCCTCATTCCGAACCCCTTGGTGATGTGGTTCCTCTGGTTTGAGGACACATGTGCTGGGATCCTCACCTTTCGATGATGTTGTCCCACTGGTGTGGGGACACTCCTGCCTGGTTCCCATCCCCTTGGTGATGTGGGCCCTCTGGTGAGAGTCTGATGTTGGCTGGGTTTCTCACCCTTCTGTGAGGTGGGACCTCTGCTGTGAGGTAACTCCTGCCTGGCATGCTCACGTTGCCTTGGCAATGTGAGCCCTCAGGTGGCACTTGGAGCCTGCTGGGAATCTCCTCCCCTCAGTTATGAGAGCTCTGGGTAAAACACATATGCCCTTTTTTGCCAAGTGCATTATTTTCCAAGTTCTGTCTCTTTTCCTATGCTTTAAGAGCTACTCCCGTGTACGTTCTGAAATCAGTTTCCAGCAATTCTGCCCCGCATTCAAGTCCTCTTCGCAGCCTTACTTCAGTATAATTTTGGATGATAGCTGTCATTTATAACTCCGCAGGTTTCTGAATTACAGTGCCCCTGAGCTCCTTTCTTCAACTCACTATCTTGTGAGCTGGCCGCAACACCGCAGGATCTCCTCAGGCCCTAATCTAGTTCCAGCATGGCACACGGAGCCTTTGGTTCATTTATCTTCCTGGTGGGAAATGAGAGTTAAATTTGCCCGTCCAGACACCTACAGATAGTCTCCCATTGCTTCTCCTTATTCCTGTTCATCTTCCGAAGAAATTGCAAACTGGGCCAAACAGGAGGTTAAAGGCACTGACTCTCCAAGTGGGGAGAGTGTTAGTAAAGCGTCTGGAATGTTGCACCAGAGTACCAGGGGACGAAAACTGAGACACATTTGAACACGTTTCCCGATCACACGGTGGATCATACTCTGGGTTCCACATGCATGTTTTAGCTGAAGGAAGAATCCCTTAAACCTGGAGAGTTGAGACCCATGGAATGGGTACCATGCAATATGACTTCAAAGAGTCTGCATTTGCTAACCGAACCTCACCAATCCTATCACTGCTGGGTTTATGACACTGTACACACGCTTGATTCTCTTTCGGAGACATATAAATCCATAGGTTTTAAGATTCTTACTAGTCAGGTATATTCTTAGGCGTTTAATATGGGGTGTTGAGTCCACTTCGTTGAGCAAGGAGTAGCTCTTGTCTATTACATATTTGGCTTATGGAACAGTATCTGTGCTAATTTCAATCTCTGATTTTATGCCGCACCCCAACTCACCTTTCCCCTTAAGCAAGCATAAGTTGGTTTTCTACATTTGACACCCTGTTCTGTTTTGTAATTCAGTTCCTGTGTAGCCAAGTTTACATTCCGTGTAGTAGTGATATCTTATGATGTTTCTTTTTCTGTGTGACTTATTTCTCTTAGAATCATCATACCTGAATCCACTCATTATGCTGTCACGGGCCTGATGACATAGATTTCTTTGCTGAGTGATATTGCATTGTACGTAAGTACCAGAATTTCTTTATCCATTTTTCGCTTTCTGCGATATTGAACCTGTACCGTAAACGAGGTTCTTGTAAACAGAGCCATCCCAAACTTTGGGGAGGCTGTGTCTTTTTGATTATTATTTCCCTAAGCTATACGACCATAAGTGGAAATGCCCTAGGCTCTGTTGCTTTGTTTTTTGGATGTTTCAGGAAACACCATACACTTCTCCAGAGTGGCTGTTGGCAATTTACATCCCGCCCATCAGCATAACAAGGCTCCCTGTTCTCCATGGCCTGTCCTGCCTTTCTGGATTTTACACTTTTTTCAGATGGCCCTTTTGACCGGGGGGCAGTGAGACTTCATTGTAGTGCAGATTTCCTTTGCAAGCTTGCTTGGTTGGCCAAAAAGTGCGTATGCGTTTTTTCCTGAATATATTCAGGAAGAAACGCATACGCCCTTTTTGGCCAAGTGCATCATTGTGGACGTTCTGCCTCTTTTCCTATGCTTTACATGCAATTCCAGTCTACCTCCTGAAATCGGTTTCCTGCAATTCTGCCCCGCTTTCAACTCCTCTTGGCAGCCTTACTTTAAGATGTTTTTGGAAGATGGCTGTCATTTATAACTCTGTAGGTTTGTGAATTACAGTGCCCCTGAGCTCCTTTCTTCAACTCGCTTTCTTGTGAGCTGGCCGCAACACCGCAGGATTGCTTCCGGCCCTAGTTTGGTTCTGGCACGGCATGCTGGGCCTTTGGTTAATTCCTCTTCCTGGTGGGAAATGAGAGTTAAATTTGCCCGTCCAGACACCTCCACCTAGTCTCTCATTGGTTCTCCCTATTCCTGTTCATTTTCCACAGAAATTGCAAACTGGGCCAAACAGGAGGTTAAAGGCACTGACTCTCCATGTGGGGAGAGTGTTAATAAAGCATCTGGAATGTTGTACCCGAGTACCAGGGGACGAAAACTGAGACACATTTGAACACGTTTTCCGATCACACGGTGGATCATACTGTGGGTTCCACATGCATGTTTTAGCTGAAGGAAGAATCCCTTAAACATGGAGAGTTGAGACCCATGGAATGGGTACCATGCAATATGACTTCAAAGGGTCTGCATTTGCTCACCGAACCTCACCAATCCTATCACTGCTGCGCTTATGCCACTGTACACACGCTTGATTCTCTTTCGGAGACATATAAATCCATAGGTTTTAAGATTCTTACTAGTAAGGTATATTCTTAGGCGTTTAATATGGGGTGTTGAGTCCACTTCGTTGAGCAAGGAGTAGCTCTTGTCTATTACATATTTGGCTTATGGAACGGTATCTGTGCTAATTTCAATCTCTGGTTTTATGAAGCACCCCAACTCACCTTTCCCCTTAAGCAAGCATAAGTTGGTTTTCTACATTTGACAGCCTGCTCTGTTTTGTAATTCAGATCTTGTGTAGCCAAGTTTACATTCCGTGTAGTAGTGATATCATATGATGTTCCTTTTTCTGTGTGACTTATTTCACTTAGAATCATCGTACCTGAATCCACTCATTATGCTGCTAGGGGCCTGTGACATAGATTTCATTGCTGAGTGATATTGCATTGTACGTAAGTACCACAACTTCTTTATCCATTTTTCGCTTTCTGTGATATTGAACTTGTACGGTAAACGAGGTTCTTGTAAACAGAGCCGTCCCAAACTTTGGGGTGGCTGTGTCTTTTTGATTTTAATTTCCCTAAGCTATAGGACCATAAGTGGAAGTGCCCTAGGCTCTGTTGCTTTGTTTTTTGGATGTTTCAGGAAACACCATACACTTCTCCAGAGTGGCTGTTGGCAATTTACATCCCGCCCATCAGCATAACAAGGCTCCCAGTTCTCCATGGCCTGTCCTGCCTTTCTGGATTTTACACTTTTTTCACATAGCCCTTTTGACCAGGGGGCAGTGAGACTTCATTGTAGTGCAGATTTCCTTTGCAAGCTTGCTTGGTTGGCCAAAAAGTGCGTATGCGTTTTTTCCTGAATATATTCAGGAAAAAACGCATACGCCCTTTTTGGCCAAGTGCATCATTGTGGACGTTCTGCCTCTTTTCCTATGCTTTACATACAATTCCAGTCTACCTCCTGAAATCGGTTCCCTGCAATTATGCCCCGCATTCAACTCCTCTTGGCAGCCTTACTGCAATATATTTTTGGAAGATAGCTGTCATTGATAACTCTGCAGGTTTGTGAATTACAGTGCCCCTGAGCTCCTTTCTTCAACTCGCTTTCTTGTGAGCTGGCCGCAACACCGCAGGATCTCCTCAGGCCCTAATCTAGTTCCAGCATGGCACACGGAGCCTTTGGTTAATTCCTCTTCCTGGTGGGAAATGAGAGTTAAATTTGCCCGTCCAGACACCTCCACCTAGTCTCTCATTGGTTCTCCCTCTTCCTGTTTATCTTACGCAGAAATTGCAAACTGGGCCAAACAAGAGGTTAAAGGCACTGACTCTCCAAGTGGGGAGAGTGTTAGTAAAGCGTCTGGAATGTTGCACCCGAGTACCAGGGGACGAAAACTGAGACACATTTGAACACGTATCCCGATCACACGGTGGATTATACTCTGGGTTCCACATGCATGTTTTAGCTGAAGGAAAAATCCCTTAAACCTGGAGAGTTGAGACCCATGGAATGGGTACCATGCAATATGACTTCAAAGGGTCTGCATTTGCTCACCGAACCTCACCAATCCTATCACTACTGCATTTATGCCGCTGTACACACGATTGATTCTCTTTTGGAGACATATAAATCCATAGGTTTTAAGATTCTTACTAGTCAGGTATATTCTTAGGCGTTTAATATTGGGTGTTGAGTCCACTTCGTTGAGCAAGGAGTAGCTCTTGTCTATTACATATTTGGCTTATGGAACGGTGTCTGTGCTAATTTCAATCTCTGGTTTCATGCAGCACCCCAACTCACCTTTCCCCTTAAGCAAGCATAAGTTGGTTTTCTACATTTGACACACTGTTCTGTTTTGTAATTCAGTTCCTGTGTAGCCAAGTTTACATTCCGTGTAGTAGTGATATCTTATGATGTTTCTTTTTCTGTGTGACTTATTTCTCTTAGAATCATCATACCTGAATCCACTCATTATGCTGTCACGGGCCTGATGACATAGATTTCTTTGCTGAGTGATATTGCATTGTACGTAAGTACCACAATTTCTTTATCCATTTTTCGCTTTCTGTGATATTGAACCTGTACCGTAAACGAGGTTCTTGTAAACAGAGCCGTCCCAAACTTTGGGGAGGCTGTGTTTTTTGATTATTATTTCCCTAAGCTATACGACCATAAGTGGAAATGCCCTAAGCTCTGTTGCTTGGTTTTTTGGATGTTTCAGGAAACACCATACACTTCTCCAGAGTGGTTGTTGGCAATTTACATCCCGCCCATCAGCATAACAAGGCTCCCAGTTCTCCATGGCCTGTCCTGCCTTTCTGGATTTTACACTTTTTTCGGATGGCCCTTTTGACCGGGGGGCAGTGAGACTTCATTGTAGTGCAGATTTCCTTTGCAAGCTTGCTTGGTTGGCCAAAAAGGACGTATGCGTTTTTTCCTGAATATATTCAGGAAGAAACGCATACGCCCTTTTTGGCCAAGTGCATCATTGTGGACGTTCTGCCTCTTTTCCTATGCTTTACATGCAATTCCAGTCTACCTCCTGAAATCGGTTTCCTGCAATTCTGCCCCGCTTTCAACTCCTCTTGGCAGCCTTACTTTAAGATGTTTTTGGAAGATGGCTGTCATTTATAACTCTGTAGGTTTGTGAATTACAGTGCCCCTGAGCTCCTTTCTTCAACTCGCTTTCTTGTGAGCTGGCCGCAACACCGCAGGATTGCTTCCGGCCCTAGTTTGGTTCCGGCACGGCATGCTGGGCCTTTGGTTAATTCCTCTTCCTGGTGGGAAATGAGAGTTAAATTTGCCCGTCCAGACACCTCCACCTAGTCTCTCATTGGTTCTCCCTATTCCTGTTCATTTTCCACAGAAATTGCAAACTGGGCCAAACAGGAGGTTAAAGGCACTGACTCTCCAAGTGGGGAGAGTGTTAGTAAAGCGTCTGGAATGTTGCACCCGAGTACCAGGTGACGAAAACTGAGACACATTTGAACACGTTTCCCGATCACACGGTGGATCATACTCTGGGTTCCACATGCATGTTTTAGCTGAAGGAAGAATCCCTTAAACATGGAGAGTTGAGACCCATGGAATGGGTACCATGCAATATGACTTCAAAGGGTCTGCATTTGCTCACCGAACCTCACCAATCCTATCACTGCTGCGCTTATGCCGCTGTACACACGCTTGATTCTCTTTCGGAGACATATAAATCCATAGGTTTTAAGATTCTTACTAGTCAGGTATATTCTTAGGCGTTTAATATGTGGTGTTGAGTCCACTTCGTTGAGCAAGGAGTAGCTCTTGTCTATTACATATTTGGCTTATGGAACGGTATCTGTGTTAATTTCAATCTCTGGTTTTATGAAGCACCCCAACTCACCTTTCCCCTTAAGCAAGCATAAGTTGGTTTTCTACATTTGAGGCCCTGTTCTGTTTTGTAATTCAGTTCTTGTGTAGCCAAGTTTACATTCCGTGTAGTAGTGATAACTTATGATGTTTCTTTTTCTGTGTGACTTATTTCACTTAGAATCATCGTACCTGAATCCCCTCATTATGCTGCTACGGGCCTGATGACATAGATTTCATTGCTGAGTGATATTGCATTGTGCATAAGTACCACAACTTCTTTATCCATTTTTCGCTTTCTGTGATATTGAACTTGTACCGTAAACGAGGTTCTTGTAAACAGAGCCGGCCCAAACTTTGGGGTGGCTGTGTCTTTTGGATTTTAATTTCCCTAAGCTATAGGACCATAAGTGGAAGTGCCCTAGGCTCTGTTGCTTTGTTTTTTGGATGTTTCAGGAAACACCATACACTTCTCCAGAGTGGCTGTTGGCAATTTACATGCCGCCCATCAGCATAACAAGGCTCCCAGTTCTCCATGGCCTGTCCTGTCTTTCTGGATTTTACACTTTTTTCAGATAGCCCTTTTGACCGGGGGGCAGTGAGACTTCATTGTAGTGCAGATTTCCTTTGCAAGCTTGCTTGGTTGGCCAAAAAGGGCGTATGCGTTTTTTCCTGAATATATTCAGGAAAAAACGCATACGCCCTTTTTGGCCAAGTGCATCATTGTGGACGTTCTGCCTCTTTTCCTATGCTTTACATACAATTCCAGTCTACCTCCTGAAATCAGTTCCCTGCAATTATGCCCCGCATTCAACTCCTCTTGGCAGCCTTACTGCAATATATTTTTGGAAGATAGCTGTCATTTATAACTCTGCAGGTTTGTGAATTACAGTGCCCCTGAGCTCCTTTCTTCAACTCGCTTTCTTGTGAGCTGGCCGCAACACCGCAGGATCTCCTCAGGCCCTAATCTATTTCCAGCATGGCACACGGAGCCTTTGGTTAATTCCTCTTCCTGGTGGGAAATGAGAGTTAAATTTGCCCGTCCAGACACCTCCACCTAGTCTCTCATTGGTTCTCCCTCTTCCTGTTTATCTTACGGAGAAATTGCAAACTGGGCCAAACAAGAGGTTAAAGGCACTGACTCTCCAAGTGGGGAGAGTGTTAGTAAAGCGTCTGGAATGTTGCACCCGAGTACCAGGGGACGAAAACTGAGACACATTTGAACACGTATCCCGATCACATGGTGGATTATACTCTGGGTTCCACATGCATGTTTTAGCTGAAGGAAAAATCCCTTAAACCTGGAGAGTTGAGACCCATGGAATGGGTACCATGCAATATGACTTCAAAGGGTCTGCATTTGCTCACCGAACCTCACCAATCCTATAACTACTGCGTTTATGCCGCTGTACACAGCCTTGATTCTCTTTCGGAGACATATAAATCCATAGGTTTTAAGATTCTTACTAGTCAGGTATATTCTTAGGCGTTTAATATTGGGTGTTGAGTCCACTTCGTTGAGCAAGGAGTAGCTCTTGTCTATTACATATTTGGCTTATGGAACGGTGTCTGTGCTAATTTCAATCTCTGGTTTCATGCAGCACCCCAACTCACCTTTCCCCTTAAGCAAGCATAAGTTGGTTTTCTACATTTGACACACTGTTCTGTTTTGTAATTCAGTTCCTGTGTAGCCAAGTTTACATTCCGTGTAGTAGTGATATCTTATGATGTTTCTTTTTCTGTGTGACTTATTTCTCTTAGAATCATCATACCTGAATCCACTCATTATGCTGTCACGGGCCTGATGACATAGATTTCTTTGCTGAGTGATATTGCATTGTACGTAAGTACCACAATTTCTTTATCCATTTTTCGCTTTCTGTGATATTGAACCTGTACCGTAAACGAGGTTCTTGTAAACAGAGCCATCCCAAACTTTGGGGAGGCTGTGTTTTTTGATTATTATTTCCCTAAGCTATACGACAATAAGTGGAAATGCCCTAGGCTCTGTTGCTTGTTTTTTGGATGTTTCAGGAAACACCATACACTTCTCCAGAGTGGTTGTTGGCAATTTACATCCCGCCCATCAGCATAACAAGGCTCCCAGTTCTCCATGGCCTGTCCTGCCTTTCTGGATTTTACACTTTTTTCGGATGGCCCTTTTGACCGGGGGGCAGTGAGACTTCATTGTAGTGCAGATTTCCTTTGCAAGCTTGCTTGGTTGGCCAAAAAGGGCGTATGCGTTTTTTCCTGAATATATTCAGGAAGAAACGCATACGCCCTTTTTGGCCAAGTGCATCATTGTGGACGTTCTGCCTCTTTTCCTATGCTTTACATGCAATTCCAGTCTACCTCCTGAAATCGGTTTCCTGCAATTCTGCCCCGCTTTCAACTCCTCTTGGCAGCCTTACTTTAAGATGTTTTTGGAAGATGGCTGTCATTTATAACTCTGTAGGTTTGTGAATTACAGTGCCCCTGAGCTCCTTTCTTCAACTCGCTTTCTTGTGAGCTGGCCACAACACCGCAGGATTGCTTCCGGCCCTAGTTTGGTTCCGGCACGGCATGCTGGGCCTTTGGTTAATTCCTCTTCCTGGTGGGAAATGAGAGTTAAATTTGCCCGTCCAGACACCTCCACCTAGTCTCTCATTGGTTCTCCCTATTCCTGTTCATTTTCCACAGAAATTGCAAACTGGGCCAAACAGGAGGTTAAAGGCACTGACTCTCCATGTGGGGAGAGTGTTAATAAAGCATCTGGAATGTTGTACACGAGTACCAGGGGACGAAAACTGAGACACATTTGAACACGTTTTCCGATCACACGGTGGATCATACTGTGGGTTCCACATGCATGTTTTAGCTGAAGGAAGAATCCCTTAAACATGGAGAGTTGAGACCCATGGAATGGGTACCATGCAATATGACTTCAAAGGGTCTGCATTTGCTCACCGAACCTCACCAATCCTATCACTGCTGCGCTTATGCCGCTGTACACACGCTTGATTCTCTTTCGGAGACATATAAATCCATAGGTTTTAAGATTCTTACTAGTAAGGTATATTCTTAGGCGTTTAATATGGGGTGTTGAGTCCACTTCGTTGAGCAAGGAGTAGCTCTTGTCTATTACATATTTGGCTTATGGAACGGTATCTGTGCTAATTTCAATCTCTGGTTTTATGCAGCACCCCAACTCACCTTTCCCCTTAAGCAAGCATAAGTTGGTTTTCTACATTTGACAGCCTGCTCTGTTTTGTAATTCAGATCTTGTGTAGCCAAGTTTACATTCCGTTTAGTAGTGATATCATATGATGTTCCTTTTTCTGTGTGACTTATTTCACTTAGAATCATCGTACCTGAATCCACTCATTATGCTGCTAGGGGCCTGTGACATAGATTTCATTGCTGAGTGATATTGCATTGTACGTAAGTACCACAACTTCTTTATCCATTTTTCGCTTTCTGTGATATTGAACTTGTACGGTAAACGAGGTTCTTGTAAACAGAGCTGTCCCAAACTTTGGGGTGGCTGTGTCTTTTTGATTTTAATTTCCCTAAGCTATAGGACTATAAGTGGAAGTGCCCTAGGCTCTGTTGCTTTGTTTTTTGGATGTTTCAGGAAACACCATACACTTCTCCAGAGTGGCTGCTGGCAATTTACATGCCGCCCATCAGCATAACAAGGCTCCCAGTTCTCCATGGCCTGTCCTGCCTTTCTGGATTTTACACTTTTTTCAGATGGCCCTTTTGACTGGGGGGCAGTGAGACTTCATTGTAGTGCAGATTTCCTTTGCAAGCTTGCTTGCTTGGCCAAAAAGGGCGTATGCGTTTTTTCCTGAATATATTCAGGAAAAAACGCATACGCCCTTTTTGGCCAAGTGCATCATTGTGGACGTTCTGCCTCTTTTCCTATGCTTTACATGCAATTCCAGTCTACCTCCTGAAATCGGTTTCCTGCCATTCTGCCCCGCTTTCAACTATTCTTGGCTGCCTTACTTCAATATATTTTTGGAAGATAGCTGTCATTTATAACTCTGCAGGTTTGTGAATTACATTGCCCCTGAGCTCCTTTCTTCAACTCGCTTTCTTGTGAGCTGGCCGCAACACCGCAGGATTGCTTCGGACCCTAGTGTGGTTCCGGCATGGCACGCTGAGCCTTTGGTTAATTCCTCTTCCTGGTGGGAAATGAGAGTTAAATTTGCCCGTCCGGACACCTCCACCTAGTCTCTCATTGGTTCTCCCTATTCCTGTTCATTTTCCACAGAAATTGCAAACTGGGCCAAACAGGAGGTTAAAGTCACTGACACTCCAAGTGGGGAGAGTGTTAGTAAAGCATCTGGAATGTTGCACCCGAGTACCAGGGGACGAAAACTGAGACACATTTGAACACGTTTTCCGATCACACGGTGGATCATACTCTGGGTTCCACATGCATGTTTTAGCTGAAGGAAGAATCCCTTAAACATGGAGAGTTGAGACCCATGGAATGGGTACCATGCAATATGACTTCAAAGGGTCTGCATTTGCTCACCGAACCTCACCATCCTATCACTGCTGCGCTTATGCCGCTGTACACACGCTTGATTCTCTTTCGGAGACATATAAATCCATAGGTTTTAAGATTCTTACTAGTCAGGTATATTCTTAGGCGTTTAATATGGGGTGTTGAGTCCACTTCGTTGAGCAAGGAGTAGCTCTTGTCTATTACATATTTGGCTTATGGAACGGTATCTGTGCTAATTTCAATCTCTGGTTTTATGAAGCACCCCAACTCACCTTTCCCCTTAAGCAAGCATAAGTTGGTTTTCTACATTTGAGGCCCTGTTCTGTTTTGTAATTCAGTTCTTGTGTAGCCAAGTTTACATTCCGTGTAGTAGTGATATCTTATGATGTTTCTTTTTCTGTGTGACTTATTTCACTTAGAATCATCGTACCTGAATCCACTCATTATGCTGCTACTGGACTGATGACATAGATTTCATTGCTGAGTGATATTGCATTGTACGTAAGTACCACAACTTCTTTATCCATTTTTCGCTTTCTGTGATATTGAACTTGTACCGTAAACGAGGTTCTTGTAAACAGAGCCGGCCCAAACTTTGGGGTGGCTGTGTCTTTTGGATTTTAATTTCCCTAAGCTATAGGACCATAAGTGGAAGTGCCCTAGGCTCTGTTGCTTTGTTTTTTGGATGTTTCAGGAAACACCATACACTTCTCCAGAGTGGCTGTTGGCAATTTACATGCCGCCCATCAGCATAACAAGGCTCCCAGTTCTCCATGGCCTGTCCTGTCTTTCTGGATTTTACACTTTTTTCAGATAGCCCTTTTGACCGGGGGGCAGTGAGACTTCATTGTAGTGCAGATTTCCTTTGCAAGCTTGCTTGGTTGGCCAAAAAGTGCGTATGCGTTTTTTCCTGAATATATTCAGGAAAAAACACATACGCCCTTTTTGGCCAAGTGCATCATTGTGGACGTTCTGCCTCTTTTCCTATGCTTTACATACAATTCCAGTCTACCTCCTGAAATCGGTTCCCTGCAATTTTGCCCCGCATTCAACTCCTCTTGGCAGCCTTACTGCAATATATTTTTGGAAGATAGCTGTCATTTATAACTCTGCAGGTTTGTGAATTACAGTGTCCCTGAGCTCCTTTCTTCAACTCGCTTTCTTGTGAGCTGGCCGCAACACCGCAGGATCTCCTCAGGCCCTAATCTAGTTCCAGCATGGCACACGGAGCCTTTGGTTAATTCCTCTTCCTGGTGGGAAATGGGAGTTAAATTTGCCCGTCCAGACACCTCCACCTAGTCTCTCATTGGTTCTCCCTCTTCCTGTTTATCTTACGCAGAAATTGCAAACTGGGCCAAACAAGAGGTTAAAGGCACTGACTCTCCAAGTGGGGCGAGTTTTAGTAAAGCGTCTGGAATGTTGCACCCGAGTACCAGGGGACGAAAACTGAGACACATTTGAACACGTATCCCGATCACACGGTGGATTATACTCTGGTTCCACATGCATGTTTTAGCTGAAGGAAAAATCCCTTAAACCTGGAGAGTTGAGACCCATGGAATGGGTACCATGTAATATGACTTCAAAGGGTCTGCATTTGCTCACCGAACCTCACCAATCCTATCACTACTGCTTTTATGCCGCTGTACACACCCTTGATTCTCTTTCGGAGACATATAAATCCATAGGTTTTAAGATTCTTACTAGTCAGGTATATTCTTAGGCGTTTAATATTGGGTGTTGAGTCCACTTCGTTGAGCAAGGAGTAGCTCTTGTCTATTACATATTTGGCTTATGGAACGGTGTCTGTGCTAATTTCAATCTCTGGTTTCATGCAGCACCCCAACTCACCTTTCCCCTTAAGCAAGCATAAGTTGGTTTTCTACATTTGACACACTGTTCTGTTTTGTAATTCAGTTCCTGTGTAGCCAAGTTTACATTCCGTGTAGTAGTGATATCTTATGATGTTTCTTTTTCTGTGTGACTTATTTCTCTTAGAATCATCATACCTGAATCCACTCATTATGCTGTCACGGGCCTGATGACATAGATTTCTTTGCTGAGTGATATTGCATTGTACGTAAGTACCACAATTTCTTTATCCATTCTTCGCTTTCTGCGATATTGAACCTGTACCGTAAACGAGGTTCTTGTAAACAGAGCCGTCCCAAACTTTGGGGAGGCTGTGTCTTTTTGATTATTATTTCCCTAAGCTATACGACCATAAGTGGAAATGCCCTAGGCTCTGTTGCTTGGTTTTTTGGATGTTTCAGGAAACACCATACACTTCTCCAGAGTGGTTGTTGGCAATTTACATCCTGCCCATCAGCATAACAAGGCTCCCAGTTCTCCATGGCCTGTCCTGCCTTTCTGGATTTTACACTTTTTTCGGATGGCCCTTTTGACCGGGGGGCAGTGAGACTTCATTGTAGTGCAGATTTCCTTTGCAAGCTTGCTTGGTTGGCCAAAAAGTGCGTATGCGTTTTTTCCTGAATATATTCAGGAAAAAACGCATACGCCCTTTTTGGCCAAGTGCATCATTGTGGACGTTCTGCCTCTTTTCCTATGCTTTACATACAATTCCAGTCTACCTCCTGAAATCGGTTCCCTGCAATTATGCCCCGCATTCAACTCCTCTTGGCAGCCTTACTGCAATATATTTTTGGAAGATAGCTGTCA
Organism: Leucopleurus acutus; assembly: GCF_964270905.1. Taxonomy (NCBI): domain Eukaryota; kingdom Metazoa; phylum Chordata; class Mammalia; order Artiodactyla; family Delphinidae; genus Leucopleurus; species Leucopleurus acutus. Next base: position 128,718 of record NW_028138877.1, on the reverse strand, counting down.
TTTATAACTCTGCAGGTTTGTGAATTACAGTGTCCCTGAGCTCCTTTCTTCAACTCGCTTTCTTGTGAGCTGGCCGCAACACCGCAGGATCTCCTCAGGCCCTAATCTAGTTCCAGCATGGCACACGGAGCCTTTGGTTAATTCCTCTTCCTGGTGGGAAATGGGAGTTAAATTTGCCCGTCCAGACACCTCCACCTAGTCTCTCATTGGTTCTCCCTCTTCCTGTTTATCTTACGCAGAAATTGCAAACTGGGCCAAACAAGAGGTTAAAGGCACTGACTCTCCAAGTGGGGAGAGTGTTAGTAAAGCGTCTGGAATGTTGCACCCGAGTACCAGGGGACGAAAACTGAGACACATTTGAACACGTATCCCGATAACACGGTGGATTATACTCTGGGTTCCACATGCATGTTTTAGCTGAAGGAAAAATCCCTTAAACCTGGAGAGTTGAGACCCATGGAATGGGTACCATGCAATATGACTTCAAAGGGTCTGCATTTGCTCACCGAACCTCACCAATCCTATCACTACTGCTTTTATGCCGCTGTACACACCCTTGATTCTCTTTTGGAGACATATAAATCCATAGGTTTTAAGATTCTTACTAGTCAGGTATATTCTTAGGCGTTTAATATTGGGTGTTGAGTCCACATCGTTGAGCAAGGAGTAGCTCTTGTCTATTACATATTTGTCTTATGGAACGGTATCTGTGCTAATTTCAATCTGTGGTTTTATGCCGCACCCCAACTCACCTTTCCCCTTAAGCAAGCATAAGTTGGTTTTCTACATTTGAGACGCTGTTCTGTTTTGTAATTCAGTTTCTGTGTAGCCAAGTTTACATTCCGTGTAGTAGTGATATCTTATGATGTTTCTTTTTCTGTGTGACTTATTTCTCTTAGAATCATCATACCTGAATCCACTCATTATGCTGTCACGGGCCTGATGACATAGATTTCATTGCTGAGTGATATTGCATTGTACGTAAGTACCACAACTTCTTCATCCATTTTTCCCTTTCTGCGATATTGAACCTGTACCGTAAACGAGGTTCTTGTAAACAGAGCCGTCCCAAACTTTGGGGTAGCTGTGTCTTTTTGATTTTAATTTCCCTAAGCTATAGGACCGTAATTGGAAGTGCCCTCAGCTCTGTTGCTTTGTTTTTGGGATGTTTCAGGAAACACCATACACTTCTCCAGAGTGGCTGTTGGCAATTTACATGCCGCCCATCAGCATAACAAGGCTCCCAGTTCTCCATGGCCTGTCCTGCCTTTCTGGATTTTACACTTTTTTCAGATGGCCCTTTGACCGGGGTGAAGTGAGACTTCATTGTAGTGCAGATTTTGTTTGCGAGTTTGCTTGGTTGGCCAGAAAGGGCGTATGCGTTTCTTCCTGAATATATTCCTGAATATATTCAGGAAAAAACGCATACGCCCTTTTTGGCCAAGTGCATCATTGTGGACGTTCTGCCTCTTTTCCTATGCTTTACATGCAATTCCAGTCTACCTCCTGCAATCGGTTTCCTGCAGTTCTGCCTTGCTCTCAGTGCCTCTTCATAGCCTTATCTCAATATACTTTTGGAAAATAGTTGGCCTTCACAACTCTGCAGGTTTTTGAATTGCAATGGCCCTTAGCTCCATTTTTCAGCTCTTATTTTTGTGATCTTGCCTCATATCCACAGGATTTCTTCAGGCCCTATTCTTCTTCTGGGGCGCCTTGCTCTGCCTTTGGTTAATTCTTCTTCCTGATGTGAAATTAGAGTGACATGTGCCCATTGAAACCGCTACAGCTATTTTCTCACTTGTTCCCCCTATTCCCGTTCATTTTCCGCACTAACTGCAGACTGTGTGATTCCGGAACTTAAAGGCATTGACTCTCCATGTGGAGATGTTGTTAGTAAAGTGGCTGGAATGTTGATCCGGAGCCCCAGGAGAGGAAAATGAGGTGCATTTTAGAAACCTTTCCCGATCATATGGTATACCATCCGCTGGATTTCCCATGCATGGTTTAGCTCTAGGAAGATTCCCTTCAACTTGGAGTGTTGGGACCCTTGGAATAAGTAGCATGAAGTATTGCATTAAACTTTCGGCAGTTGCTCACCAAAGCTCACCAATCCTTTCAGCCCCAAGTGTCCAGCCTTATGTCTTATCCAGCTGTGGGTTTATATGTGGTCATTCCAGGTTGCATCACAGCCCCTGAGCGAATTTTGTAAGAATTTTTCTCTCTTTCATTGTTTCTGCGTTTTGGTTTTAAAATTTATTTCTATAAAGGGGTTTAGCTCATTTTCACTGCTGTGTTTGTGCCGCTCTGCGCACACTTGATTCCCTTATGGAGATATATCAATACATGGGTTTTAAGATTCTTATTACTCAGATATATTTCTCTGCGGTGTATAGGGTGTGTTGAGGCCAGTTCATTGAGCAAGGTGTAGATCTTTTCTGATACCTATTTTGGTTTATTGAACGGTATCTGTGCTAATTTCAAACTCTGGTTTTATGCATCACCCCACCTCTCCTTTCCCCTTAAGCTGACATAAGTGTGTTTTCTAAATGTGAGACACTGTTCTGTTTTGTAATTCATTTTTTGTGCAGCCATATTTATCCTCCCTCTATAAGTGATATCTGATGATATGTTTCTTTTTCTGTTTGACTTATTTCAAGTAGTATTATCGGACCTAAATCCACTCTTTATCCTTCTACTAGCCTTATTACATTGATTTCATGGTGAAGAGATATTCCATTGTACATAAGTACCACATTTTCTTTATCCATTGTTCTCTTTCCTGGGATATTTAAGGTGTACTGAAGTTGAGGTTCTTGTAAACAGAGTAGCCCTAAACTGTGGTGTGCTTGTGTCTTGTTGATTTTTAGACTTCCCTAGATATACTCCCGTGATTGGAAGTGCCCTATGCTCTGTCGCTCTGTTTTTTAGATGATTTAGGAACCACCATACACTTCTCCAGAGTGGCTCTCGGCAGTTCACACACTGTCCATCAGCGTATAAAGGCTCCCTGTTCTCCATGGCCTGTCCTGCATTTCTGGTGTTTACAATTTTTTCGGATGGCCCTTTTGACCGGTGGGAAATGAGACTTCTTTGTTGTGCACATTTGCATTGCTTGCTTGCTTGGTTGCCCATAAAGTGCGTATGCGTTTTTTCCTGGATATATTCAGGAAAAAACGCATACTCCCTTTTGGGCCAACTGCATCGTTGTCGAAATTCTGCCGCTTTTCATGTGCTTTAAAGGCGAGTCCAATCTATCTCTTGAAATCTGTTTCTTGCAATTCTGTCTTGCATTCAGATCCTCTTCTTTGCCTTACCTCAACATATTTTTGGACGTTAGTTTTCATTTATAACTCTGCAGGTTTGTGAATTGCAGTGACCCTGAGCTCCATTTTTTAAGTTGCTCTTTTGTGAGCTGGCCTCAAAACCGCAGGATTGCTTCAGGCCCTATTTTGGCTCCGGCGAGGCGGGCTGAGCCTTTTTTTAATTCTTATTCTTAATGGGAAATTAGAGTGACATGTGCCCGTCCAAACCCCTACAACTATTCTCTCATTGGTTCCCCCTGTTCCCGTTCATCCTCCTCACAATTTGCAAAATGTGTGAAACAGAAGTTTAAATGTGCTGATTCTCTAAGTGGGGAGATTCTAAGTAACGTGGCTGGAATGATGAACAGGAGCACCAGGAGAGGATAAATGAGGTGCATTTTAGACACATCTCCCGATCACATGGTGTACAGTCCTCTGGGTTTTCCATGCATGTTTTAGCTGTAGGAAGATTCCTTGAACCTGCAGATTTGGGACCCATTGAATGGGTACCAGGTAGTATTACTTTAAAGGGTGTGCATTTCCTCACCCAACCTCACATTTCTCTTAGCGCGAACAGTTTCCAGCCTTATGTCTCATCCTGCTGTGGGTCTAGATGTGTTCAATCCATGCTGCATCACCGTCCCTGAGGAAAAGTTGTAAGAGGTTTTCTCTGTCTCTCTGTCGTTTATTTTTTTCAATTTATTACTATATTGGTTACAGCTGATTTTCAAAGCTCTGTTTCTTGCTGCTGTACATCCACTTGATTCACGTACAGAGAGACATCAATAAATTCTTTTTCAGATTCTTACCAGTCATAGATATTCTTTTCCGGTGACTTGAGTGTGCTGAGTGCAGTTCTTTTAGCTACCGTGTAGGCCTTGTTGATTATCAGTTTGGTATTTGGAATGGTATCTTTGCTAATTTCAACCTCCTGGATGATGCCTCACCCCTCCCCACCTTTCCCGTTTAGCAGCCTCACGCGTATTTTCTACATATTTGACTATGTTTTTGTTTTGTAATTTATTTCATGTGTAGCCATTTTGGATTCCACCTTTAAGTGATATCTTATGATATGTGTCTTTTTCTTTTTGAATTATGTCACTTAGAATGATCATACGTAACTCCTCCGGAGTTGTTACAACTGGCCATATTTCATTGATTTCCAGGCTGAGTAATATTCCACTCTACATAAGTACCACATCTCTATCCATTTTTTCCCTCCAGAGACATTTAAGTTATATCCTAGTCGAGGATCTTTTAAACAGAGGGGCAGTAAACATTGGGGTGCCTGTGTCCTCTCGATTTTTGTTTTTCCCAAGATATACGCCCATGAGTGCAAGTGCCCTATGCTCTGTAGCTCATTTTTTAGATGCTTTAGTAAACACAATACACTTCTCCAGAATGGCCGTTGGCAATATACATTTCCACTATAAGCCTCACAGGGCTCCCTCTTCTCCTTGCCCTGTCCTGCATTTCTGGCGTTTACACTTTATGAGGATGGCTCTTCTGACTGATGCGAAGTGATATCTTTTGTAGTATTGATTTCCAGTGCCCACCTGTTTGGTTGGCTAAAAAAGTGTATGCCCTTTTCTTGAATATATACAGAAAAAAACACATACAGCCTTTTTGGCCAACTGCAATGTCGGCAATGTTCAGCCCCTTTTCTTGTGCTTAATGGCGAGTCCTTTCTACCTCCTCAAATCCCTTTCCTGCCATTCTCCCTTGCTTGCCAATCCTTTTCTCTGACTTTCCTCAAGACATTTTTCAGTGATAGATATTTTCAACTCTGCAGTTTCATGAATTTTACTGCCCCTGAGTTCCATTGTTCAACTTGTGTTTATGGGAACTGGCCACAAAGCAGTGGGATTTCCTCAAGCCCTATACTGTTTCCATGGGCAACCCTAGCCTTTGGTCAATTCATCTTCCTGATTGGAAATTAGAGTGACATGTGCCTGTCTGAACACCTAGGACTTGTCTCTCATTGTTCCTCATCCTTCCGCTTCATCCTCTGGACAAATTCCAAACTGTACGCAACAGGATGTTGACAGTGTTGACATCTCCAAGTGGGGAGACTGTTAGTAAAGACGCTGGAGGGGTGAACCCGAGCACCAGGAGATGAGTAGATGAGATGCCTTTTCCAAACTCTTGCCGATCAGACGGTATACCATCCTCTGGATGTGACAGACATGTTTTAGCAGTAGGAAGAGTCCCATTCATGTAAGGAGAACACCAGGGCTTTTTCAAAATCAGTGTCTCCCCGAAACCCAAACTGGGGAGTTTTTTAAGCTACGGCTACACATATGTTCATTAAGGGCCTTGGGAAGTAGGCAGAGTGCAAACTTTAGATGACTGAAGTCTTCAGGGTCAGAAGCACTCACCACTGGCTTCCCTTAGGTTACACTTTAACTGTCATTGATAGATGATGTCAATAAAAATATCTGTTCTTTTTCCGATTATTTCCCCTTATAGGTTATTGCACAATATTGAGTGTAGTTCCCTGTGCTATACAGTAGTTCCTTGTTGATGATCTATTTTATACATAGCAGTGTGTATGTGTTAATTCCAAACTGTTAATTTATCCCTCCTCCCACCTTTCCCCTTTGGTAATAATAAATTATAAGATTTTATACTTCTCAGAAATGGGGGAGCTGAAAGAGAGGTATCATTTTCAATGGAAAAGCATTTAAAACAAGATTGAAGCTTTAACCAAGATTATTAGATGTACATCCTTGGAAAGAAATCACTTCATTTCTCTAATATTGACCTGACAAATAAGACAAACCTTTTCACTGAACTTGCTTATAATAAAGTGATGGAAATATCAAATGGAAGTGTTAGAAACATCTTATTTTACCCGAGCCTTATAAACTGTTCTATGTTAACTACATTTTGGCTCACACATCTGTTCATTGAAGTTACAATAGTCTCAATTTCTGTTACTGATCCTCCAGAGTGGACCCCAACAAGGGTCCCCCTGCCCAGTGTCATTGGGGCCAACAGATCGAGACTGAGTTTGGTTCCCAAGCAAAGGAAACTTTATATTTTCATCAGAGAATGGAGAGGTGAGAGCATGCACTACCCCGTGGGCTGTGGGCTGGGCTGCTGTGTAGAGATCCTGTCAGAGTCAGTGGGAGGGAGGGGGCGGAGCTCTCAAGGGCCGGGTTGGCTGCAGCTCAGGCTCTATATCTCGGAGTCTGCACTGGGCCCCAGGAGCTGAGGTGTCGACCCAGCCATTCTGCACCAGGAAATCTGGTCTGAAGTGCTGGGTGTGGAACCTCTGCATGCGGGACCCTAGGAGCACGTGAAATTAGACAAAGCACAAAGGATAAAAAAGGTCAGACTTGACTTTATTGCCCACATTCTATTTTTATCTCCCAGGGATTTTTAATGGGCTTTGCTGGGGACAAACCCCTCCTCTGCCTTTTGTCCCGTTCCTCATTCTTGGAGTGCTGAGGGTGCAGACCCTTCTTCTGTAACTGCTGAGTGCTGAGTTGGGAGCCCTCATACCAGGGGACGAGGGTCAGAACTTCTCCCCAGCAGCCTCCAGGTGACGTTGATTGGCCCCAGGACCCCTGCCTCCCTGCTCGTCCGCCTGAGCACCAGCATTGGAAGTGTTATAGATTCTAATGACCTTTAAGGGTCCAGGAAAGAGATGTGCAGAGACGCTGTGGGGGCCGGTTTCACCCCGCCCCACATTTGTTCGGCCACCTTAGGCTGACCGTTTCTGCCAGCCTAGATGCTCTGACCAGTAGTCTGCTCTTTCTTCAATTAGGCCCCTGAATTAACGTAAAAACAGCACCAGGTGTCAGAGCCCTGCCCGCTCAACTCCCAGACAGTCCAGGGTCAGTGGTGATCAAGGACCATGATGGCCACTGAGTTAACAGCCTTTTGAAGTAAACAGGAGTCCAGCCGGTCTTATTGGCCACCATCATCACGGTGTCTGTAGGCTTTTCTATGGTGACAGTGTGATATACGGTTCCCCCGCCAAGATTATTAGCTCCCCTCTGGGTGCAGGAAGTCCTGCAAGCAGTAGTCTACTCCTTCGGGACACACTATTGTTGTTTTATGAGAGAAACTCCAGGTCAAGTGATGTTCACACGAGTCGTCATGGTGCCCTGTTGCCCCCGGTTATCTCTCTGGATGTTGGAGTTGGAGGGCCTCCTCACTCGAGGTCGGTGTGCCCACGGAGCGAACCCTGCAACTTCAGGGCATGGTTGGTGATTAGGATCACCACGTGGGGTCCTTATCCCTTAGGAGGGAGGTGGCCTTTTGGGCTGCTGATTTCCAGGTTTTTAGATACCGCCAGTATCTTGGCCAGATGTGGCAGTGGGCCAAGCCCCTTGGTGACTGTAGTTTATCCTACCTGGATGGCATTCTTGCGTTGTTCCATTTCAAGTGGTCCCAGTTTTTGCACTAATTCTCCAATGGCGATTCACCTTTCACCGGGAATGGAAAGGTCAAAGGGTTTAGCTCAATTAGGGAGTTCCAGGGCAAGGGTCTGAATTGACTGCTCTTTCCATTCTTGAAAGGCCACTTCTGGATTCTGTTCAAAAGGATCATCATCTTTTCCTTTCAGTGTTTCATATAGAGGCCCAGCTAGTAGACTGTAGTTAGGGATCCAGAAGCAGCAAACCCTGGCCTCCCCAGGAACCCCTAAGCTGTCTTCTAGTTTTAGAAAGGGGTAAGGCTGCAAATGGTTTCTTCCCTTTCCTGGGATGGGCTTCTCTGACCTTGTGTGAGAATGAAGCCCAGGCAGGTCACCGCAGTCTGTGATATTTGAGCTTTTTCTTGGACAACTTCTATCCTTTATTGGCTTGGTAGTTCAGAGGCCTCCTTAGTAGGGCTGGCGATCAGAATGTCATCTGCATATTGAAGGAGGGTTTCCTTTTCCAGAGGTAGAACTTTTCGGTCGTTAGCTAAGCTTTCCCCAAAGATGGTGTGGGAATTTTTGAACCCTTGGGGCAAGACGGCCCGGAAGTATTGTTTTAGTTGTATGTTGAGTCCTGCCACTCACAAGCCAAAATTTCTTGTGACTCTGGGACTAATGGAATACAAAAGAAGGCATCATTGAAGACTAATACAGAATACCATGTCCTGGTGGTTGGTAGAATGACCAGCAGGGTGTAGGAATCAGGAGTAACTGGAGGTATATCCTCGGTGGCTTCACTGACTGTCCTGACATCCTTTACCAGGTCCCCAGCAGCCCATGGGGCTCTCGTGGTCAGGCCAATCCCAGGATATGGAGCTCTCCTGGGCAGGTACCCCACCCCCAAGCCAGCCCACGGGGCTCTCATGGTCAGGCCCCTCCCAGGATACAGAGCTACCCTTGCAGGTACCGTGGCAGGGCTGGGCACACAGGAACCGTGTACATAGCCCTCATTGAAGAGCACCCCCAGCTCACCTGTCGCTCAGAGCTGACACAGAGCACCTCAGAGCAGGACTTGAACTAACAAACAGCAGCTCCGACAGGTCTGTGACCCTGGGCATCACTCTGTGTGGCCTCCCTCCACCTGGTCTTCCAGAGACTTCCACTGCACCCAGGGCACCAGGCCTCTGTCTCCAACCACCACCCACCCCTCCTCTCCCTGACTCCTGGGTTCCTCTCATTAGGAGAGGGTTTTCTTGAAGTTGTCTCCCACTCATGGGCCAGATAAAATGATTAGAAAACAAGCCAAAGCTGCAGCCCCTTGTCTATCCTGACTCTCAGGAGCCCACACCTGTTCCTTGGACCTGGCCGGTTCAGCAAGTTCCATTTTCTGCAACTGTGAGCCCCTGAGGGGTGATGATTGGCTACCTGGGCAGCCTTACCATGCCGGCCAGCCCTCCCCAGGTGTGCCTGGGTTGAGATCAATATAAATACCACTCCAGGCAGCAAAAGCCCCTGCAGCTGTGCCTGACGCCATTTTCTCTGCCCTGTCAGCAGTCTCGGGGCTGGGCTGGTGGGAGGGAGTGAGAGGCCACGGCTTTGTGGGTGGCCCAGTGTGAGTGGGGCTCTGCTGGACTTTCTGCAGCAGTTGCCAGGCTGCCACCTGCTAAAGAAGAGGATGTGTCACCCATACCTGCTGCTGGAATTTCTCCCTGGGCAGAGGTGAGGAAGGAAAAAAGCAGTGGGGGCAGGGACAGGACGGGTATCTCAGGCAGGGAAATGGAAATCTTCCAGAAGAGCACCCAGGGCCAGGACCATCCTGGCTGGCCTGCAGGCACCAAGTCAGCTGGCATGCTGTCACTCGTGTGGCTCCATGGCCCTTCCTCTAGGCTTTCAAGTCCTTGTATATATTCAGGTGTTTTACCTGGGAAGGGTGGGAACAGTTCAGCAGCAACTGGCCTGGGGCTCAGCTCACGTTTACTCACAGATGCCTCGGCACGGTGCCCCAGCTTTGCAATGAGGACGCTTGTTGTGTGGGGGCTGCTGGCTGAATGGGAGACGATTCCCCACCACTGACCAACTTCAGAATTGTTTACAACTGGAGCAAGTGCCCTGATACGGTTTTCCTCTGAGTAACTGGTGGGTTCTGTTTTTTTTTTCTCTTTTTCGTTTTTGGTTCAAGGTAGATTTTATTCCTCTTTTTTGTATTTACAGATATAAGCATGGAAATAATTTATTCATATAAATACATGTATGTGAAGGGAATAATTGTTTTTTCTGTTTTATTTTTTAAATTTTATTTCTTTTTAATTTTGAATTTTATTTTATATTTTTATACAGCAGGTTCTCATTGGTTATCTATTTTATACATATAAATGTTTACATGCCAATCCCAATCTCTCAACTCCTCCCACCACCACCCCTCCAAGAGCTTTCCCCCCTTGTTGTCCATACGATTGTTGTCTACATCTGTTGCTCTATTTATGCCTTGCAAAACGGTTAATCTGTACAGTTTTTCTAGGTTCCACATATATGCATGAATATACAAGATTTGTTTTTCTCTTTCTGACTTACTTCACTCTGTATGACAGTCTCTAGATCCATCGACGTCTCTACAAATGACCCAATTTCATTCCTTTCATGGCTTAGTAATATTCCATTTTATATATGTACCACATCTTTATGCATTCGTCTGTCTGTGGGCATTTAGGTTGCTTCCATTACCTCGATATTGTAAATAGTGATGCAATGAACATTGCGGTGAATGTCTCTTTTTGATTTATGGTTTTGTCTGGGTATATGTCCAGTCCTGGGATTGCTGTATCATATGGTAATTCTATTATTAGTTTCTTAAGAAACTCCATATTGTTCTCCATAGTGAATGTATCAATTTATATTCCCAACAATAGTGGAAGAGGGTTCCTTTTCTCCACACCCTTTCCAGCATTTGTTGTTTGTAGATTTTCAGATGATGCCCATTCTAACAGGTGTGAGGTGATACCTCATTGTTGAGTCCATTTCGTTGAGCAGGGGGTAGGTCTTGTCTATTACATATTTGGCTTATGGAACGGTATCTGTGCTAATTTCAAACTCTGGTTTTATGCAGCACCCCCTTAACTCACCTTTCCCCTTAAGCAAGCATAAGTTGGTTTTCTAATCTTGAGACCCTGTTCTGTTTTGTAATTCAGTTCATGTGTAGCCAAGTTTACATTCCGTGCATTAGTGATACCTTATGATGTTTCTTTTTCTGTGTGACTTATTTCACTTAGAATCATCATGCCTCAATCCACTCATTATGCTGGTACAGGCCTGGTGACACAGATTTCATTGCTGAGTGGTATTCTGTTGTATGTAAGTACCGCAACTTCTTTATCAATTATTTGTTCTCTGGGATATTTAACTCGTACTGTAGAAGAGGTTCCTGTAAACAGAGCCGTCCCAAATTTTGGGGTGGCTGTGTCTTTTTGATTTTAATTTCCCTAAGCTATAGGACCATAAGTGGAAATGCCCTAGACTCTGTTGCTTTGTTTTTCAGATGTATCAGGAAACACCATACACTTCTCCAGAGTGGCTGTTGGCAATTTACATCCCGCCCATCAGCATAACAAGGCTCCTTTTTCCCCATGGCCTGTCTTGCCTTTCTGGATTTTACACTTTTCTCAGATGGCCCTTTAGACCGGGGGGAAGTGACACTCATAGTTCGGATTTCCATTGCAAGCTTGCTTGGTTTGCCAAAAAGGGCGTATGTGTTTTTTCCTGAATATATTCAGGAACAAACTCATACGCCCTTTGTTGCCAAGTGCATCATTGTCGATGTTCTGCCTCTTTTCCTATGCTTTAAATGCAAATCCAGTCTACCTCCTGAAATCGGTTTCCTGAAATTCTGCCCCGCTTTCAAGTCCTCTTCGCAGCCTTACTTCAATATATTTTTGGACATTATCTGTCATTTATAACTCTCCAGGTTTGTGAATTACAGGGCCCCTGAGCTCCTTTCTTCAACTCGCTTTCTTGTGAGCTGGCCGCAAACCCGCAAGACTGCTTCAGGCCCTAATCTGCTTCTGGCAGGGCACGCTGAGCCTTTGGTTAATTTCTCTTCCTGGTGGGAAATGAGTGTTAAATATGCCCGTCCAGACACCTACCTCACTCTCAACCCCTTGGTGATGTGGGTCCTCTGGTTTGTGGCCACCTTTTCTGGGTTCCTCACCTTTCGATGATGTGGCCCCACTAGTGTGAGGACACTCCTGCCTGGTTCTCATCCACGTGGTTATGTGGACCCCCTGGTGAGAGTCTGTTCCTGGCTTTGTTCCTCACCCACCTGTGAGGGAGACCCTCTGCTGATAGGTCACTCCTGCATGGCTGGCACACATTGCCTTGGTGAAGTCAGCCGTGTGGTGGCAGTTGGAGCGTGCTGGGAATCTCCTCCCCCCGGTGATGAGGGCCCTCTTGCGTCAGGCCCTAACTGCTGGGCTCACCAACTTTTCTTAGGGAGCCCAGTGATGCTTTGGCACTCCTCTTAGGATCCCATCTCCATGGAGATGTGGGCCTTCTGCTCTGAGGTCCCAACGGCTGGGTTGTTCACATTTTCATGATGTGGGCTCTCTGGTGTTCACAGAGGCCTGGATCCCATAGCCTCTGTGCTCTTGGCCGCCTGCTGGGAGGTTCCAACTGCTGGATTCCTCACTTTTTTAATTTTTTGGGCCCTCTGTTGTGAGGATACTCCTGCCTGCCTCACTCCCAGCCCCTTCGTGATGTGTGTCGTCTGGTTTGAGGCCACATGTGCTGGGTTCCTCACCTTTCGATGATGTGGGACCAATGGTCTTAGGAGACTCCTGCCTGGTTCACATCCCCTTGGTGATGTGGGCCCTCTGTTGAGAGTCTGATCCTGGCTGGGTTCCTCACCCATCTGTGAGGTGGGCCGTCTGCTGTGAGGTCACTCCTGCCTGGCTTGCTCACCTCGCCTTGTGGACATGAGCCCTCTGGTGGCACTTGGAGCCTGCTGGGAGCCTCCTCTCCTGGGTGATGAGGGTCCTCTGGCGTCAGGCCCTAACTGCTGGGCTCCCCACATTTTGTGATGTGCGCCCAGTGGTGCGAGGACACTCCAGCCAGGTTCACATCCCCATTGGGATGTGGGCCTTCTGCTCTGAGGTCCCAAAGCCTGGGTTGCTCACAGTTTCATGATGTGGGCTCTCTGGTATTAGTTCACTCCTGCCTGCATCCCATAGCTTCTGTGCTCTGGGCCACCTGCTGGGAGGTTCCAACTGCTGGATTCCTCACCTTTCTTATTCTTTGGGCCCTCTGTTTTTAGGCTACTCCTGCCTGCCTCACTCCCATTCCCTTTGTGATATGTGTCCTCTGATTTGAGGCCACATGTGCTGGGTTCCTCACCTTTCGATGATGTGACCCCACTCGTGTGAGGACACTCCTGCCTGGTTCCCATCCCCTTGGTGAGGTGGGCCCTCTGGCGAGAGTCTAATCCTGGCTGGGTTCCTCAACGTTCTGTGAGGTAGGCCTTCTGCTGTGAGGTCACTCCTGCCTGGCTGGCACACGTCACCTTGGAGACGTGAGCCCTCTGGTGGCAGTTGGAGCGTGCAGGGCGCCTCCTCCTCTCGGTGATGACGGCCCTCTGGCGTCAGGCCCTAAATGGTGGGCTCCCCACATTTTCTGATGTGCGCCCAGTGGTGCGAGGACACTCCAGCCAGGTTCCCATTCCCATGGGGATGTGGTCCTTCTGCGCTGAGGTCTCAACTCCTGGGTTGCTCACAGTTTTGTGATGTGGGCCCTCTGCTGTGAGTTCACTGTGGCCTGGATCCCATAGCCTCGGTGTTCTGGGCCGCCTGCTGGAAGGTCTAAATGCTGGAATCCTCACGTTTTTTTATATTATGTGCCCTGTGTTGTGAGGCTACTCCTGCCTACCTCACTCCAAGGCCCTTGGTGATGTGGGTCCTCTGGTTTGAGGACACATGTGCTGGGTTCCTCACCTTAAGATGATGAGGCCCCACTGGTGTGAGGATAATCCTGACTGGGTCCCATCCCCTTTGTGATGTGGGCCCTCTGGTGAGAGTCTGATCCTGGCTGGGTTCCTCACCCATCTGTGAGGTGGGCCCTCTACTATCAGGTAACTCTTGCCTGGGTTGCTCACCTCGCCTTGTTGACATGAGCCCTCTGGTGGCAATTGGACCCTGCTGGGAGCCTCCTCAGCTCTGTGATGAGGGCCCTCTGACGTCAGGCCCTAACTGCTGGGCTCCCCAACTTTTCTTAGTGAGCCCAGTGTTGCTCAAGCACTCCTCTTAGGTTCCCATCCCCATGGGGATGTGGGCCTTCTGCTCTGAGGTTCCAACGGCTGGGTTGATCACAATTTCATGATGTGGGCTCTCTGGTGTTAGTTCACTGTGGCCTGGATCCCATAGCCTCTGTGGTCTTGGCTGCCTGCTGGGAGGTTCCAACTGCTCGATTCCTCAACTTTTGTATTCTATGGGTCCTGTGTTGTGATGCTCCTCCTGCCTGCCTCACTCGCAACCCCTTCATGATGTGGGTCTTCTGGTTTGAGGCCACATGTGCTGGGTTAGGCAACTTTCAATGATGTGGCCCCACTGGTGTGAGGACACTCCTGCCTGGTTCCCATCCCCTTGGTGATGTGGGCCTTCTGGTGACAGTCTTATCCTGGCTGGGTTCCTCACTCTTCTGTGAGGTAGGCCCTCTGCTGTGAGGTCAATCCTGCCTGACTTGCACACATCACCTTGGCGACGTGGGCCCTCTGTTGGCACATGGAACCTGCTGGGAGCCTCCTGCCCTCGGTGATGATGGCCCTCTAGCATCAGGCTCTAACTGCTGGGCTCCCCACGTTTTCTGATGTGAGCCCAGTGATGCCAGGACACTCCTGTCAGGTTCCCATCCCCATGGGGATGTGGGCTTTCTGCTCTGAGGTCCCAATGCCTGGGTTGCTCACAGTTTCATGATGTGGGCTCTCTGGTGTTAGTTAACTCCTGCCTGCATCCCATAGCTTCTGTGCTCTCGGCCGCCTGCTGGGAGGTTCCAAATGCTGGATTCCTCACCTTTTTTATTCTTTGGGCCCTCTGTTTTTAGGCTACTCCTACCTGCCTCACTCCCATCCCCTTTGTGATGTATGTCCTCTGATATGAGGCCACATGTGCTGGGTTCCTCACCTTTCGATGATGTGGCCCCACTGGTGGGAGGACAGTCCTGACTGGTTCCCATCCCCTTGGTGTTGTGGGCCCTCTGGTGAGAGTCTCATCCTGCCTCGGTTCCTCACCCTTCTGTGAGATAGGCCCTCTGCTGTGAGGTCACTACTGCCTGGCTGGCGCATGCCACCTTGTAGACGTGGTCCCTCTGTTGGCAGTTGGAACCTGCTGGGAGTCTCCTCCCCTCAGTTATGAGGGCCCCCTGGCATCAGGCCCTAACTGCTGGGCTCCTAACATTTTCTGATATGTGCTAAGTGGTGCAAAGCCACTCCTGCCAGGTTCCCATCCCAATGGGGATGTGGGCCTTCTGTTCTGAGGTCCCAACAGCTGGGCTGCTCACAGGTTCATGATGTGGGCCCTCTGCTGTGAGTTCACTGCGGCCTGGATCCCATAGCCTCGGTGCTCTGGGCCACTTGCTGGGAGGTTCCAACTGCTGGATTCCTCAACTTTTATATTCTATGGACCCTGTGTTGTGAGGCCAGTCCTGCCAGCCTCATTCCGAACCCCTTGGTGATGTGGTTCCTCTGGTTTGAGGACACATGTGCTGGGATCCTCACCTTTCGATGATGTTGTCCCACTGGTGTGGGGACACTCCTGCCTGGTTCCCATCCCCTTGGTGATGTGGGCCCTCTGGTGAGAGTCTGATCCTGGCTGTGTTCCTCACCCTTCTGTGAGGTGGGCCCTCTGCTGTGAGGTCATTCGTGCCTGGTTGGCACACATCGCCTTGGCGACGTCAGCCCTCTGGTGGCAGTTGGAGCCTGCTGGGAGCCTCCTCTTCTCGGTGATGAGTGCCCTCTGGCGTCAGGCCCTAACTGCTGGTCGCCCAAAATTTTCTGATACGTTCTCAGTGGTGCGAGGACACTCCTACCAGAATTCCATCCCCATGGGGATGTGGGCCTCCTGCTCTGAGGTCCCAATGGCTGGGTTGCTCAGTTTCATGACATGGGCCCTGTTCTGTGAGTTCACTGTGGCCTGGATCCCATAGCCTCGGTGCTCTGGGCCGCCTGCTGGGAGGTTCCAACTGCTGGATTCCTCACTTTTTTATTCTATGTGCCCAGTGTTGTGAGGCTACTCCTGCCTGCCTCACTCCGAGGTCCTTGGTGATGTGGGTCCTCTGGTTTGAGGACACATGTGCTGAGTACCTCAGCTTTCGATGATGTGGCCCCACTGATGTGAAGACACTCCTGCCTGGTTCCCATCCCCTTGGTGATGTGGGCCCTCTGGTGAGAGTCTGATGTTGGCTGGGTTTCTCACCCTTCTGTGAGGTGGGACCTCTGCTGTGAGGTAACTCCTGCCTGGCATGCTCACGTTGCCTTGGCAATGTGAGCCCTCAGGTGGCACTTGGAGCCTGCTGGGAATCTCCTCCCCTCAGTTATGAGAGCTCTGGATAAAACACATATGCCCTTTTTTGCCAAGTGCATTATTTTCCAAGTTCTGTCTCTTTTCCTATGCTTTAAGAGCTACTCCCGTGTACGTTCTGAAATCAGTTTCCAGCAATTCTGCCCCGCATTCAAGTCCTCTTCGCAGCCTTACTTCAGTATAATTTTGGATGATAGCTGTCATTTATAACTCCGCAGGTTTCTGAATTACAGTGCCCCTGAGCTCCTTTCTTCAACTCGCTTTCTTGTGAGCTGGCCGCAACACCGCAGGATCTCCTCAGGCCCTAATCTAGTTCCAGCATGGCACACGGAGCCTTTGGTTAATTGCTCTTCCTGGTGGGATATGAGAGTTAAATTTGCCCGTCCAGACACCTCCACCTAGTCTCTCATTGGTTCTCCCTCTTCCTGTTTATCTTACGCAGAAATTGCAAACTGGGCCAAACAGGAGCTTAAAGGCACTGACTCTCCAAGTGGGGAGAGTGTTAGTAAAGCGTCTGGAATGTTGCACCCGAGTACCAGGGGACGAAAACTGAGACACATTTGAACACGTTTCCCGATCACACGGTGGATTATACTCTGGGTTCCACATGCATGTTTTAGCTGAAGGAAAAATCCCTTAAACCTGGAGAGTTGAGACCCATGGAATGGGTACCATGCAATATGACTTCAAAGGGTCTGCATTTGCTCACCGAACCTCACCAATCCTATCACTGCTGCGTTTATGCCGCTGTACACACGATTGATTCTCTTTCGGAGACATATAAATCCATAGGTTTTAAGATTCTTACTAGTCAGGTATATTCTTAGGCGTTTAATATTGGGTGTTGAGTCCACTTCGTTGAGCAAGGAGTAGCTCTTGTCTATTACATATTTGGCTTATGGAACGGTGTCTGTGCTAATTTCAATCTCTGGTTTCATGCAGCACCCCAACTCACCTTTCCCCTTAAGCAAGCATAAGTTGGTTTTCTACATTTGACACCCTGTTCTGTTTTGTAATTCAGTTCCTGTGTAGCCAAGTTTACATTCCGTGTAGTAGTGATATCTTATGATATTTCTTTTTCTGTGTGACTTATTTCTCTTAGAATCATCATACCTGAATCCACTCATTATGCTGTCACGGGCCTGATGACATAGATTTCTTTGCTGAGTGATATTGCATTGTACGTAAGTACCACAACTTCTTTATCCATTTTTCGCTTTCTGCGATATTGAACCTGTACCGTAAACGAGGTTCTTGTAAACAGAGCCGTCCCAAACTTTGGGGAGGCTGTGTCTTCTTGATTATTATTTCCCTAAGCTATACGACCATAAGTGGAAATGCCCTAGGCTCTGTTGCTTCGTTTTTTGGATGTTTCAGGAAACACCATACACTTCTCCAGAGTGGCTTCTGGCAATTTACATCCCGCCCATCAGCATAACAAGGCTCCCAGTTCTCCATGGCCTGTCCTGCCTTTCTGGATTTTACACTTTTTTCAGATGGCCCTTTTGACCGGGGGGCAGTGAGACTTCATTTTAGTGCAGATTTCCTTTGCAAGCTTGCTTGGTTGGCCAAAAAGGGCGTATGCGTTTTTTCCTGAATATATTCAGGAAAAAAACGCATACGCCCTTTTTGGCCAAGTGCATCATTGTGGACGTTCTGCCTCTTTTCCTATGCTTTACTTGCAATTCCAGTCTACCTCCTGAAATCGGTTTCCTGCAATTCTGCACCGCTTTCAACTCCTCTTGGCAGCCTTCCTTCAATATATTTTTGGAAGATAGCTGTCATTTATAACTCTGCAGGTTTGTGAATTACAGTGCCCCTGAGCTCCTTTCTTCAACTCGCTTTCTTGTGAGCTGGCCGCAACACCACAGGATTGCTTCAGGCCCTAGTTTGGTTCCGGCACGGCATGCTGAGCCTTTGGTTAATTCCTCTTCCTGGTGGGAAATGAGAGTTAAATTTGCCCGTCCAGACACCTCCACCTAGTCTCTCATTGGTTCTCCCTATTCCTGTTCATTTTCCACAGAAATTGCAAACTGGGCCAAACAGGAGGTTAAAGGCACCGACTCTCCAAGTGGGGAGAGTGTTAGTAAAGCGTCTGGAATGTTGCACCCGAGTACCAGGGGACGAAAACTGAGACACATTTGAACACGTTTTCCGATCACACGGTGGATCATACTCTGGGTTCCACATGCATGTTTTAGCTGAAGGAAGAATCCCTTAAACATGGAGAGTTGAGACCCATGGATGGGTACCATGCAATATGACTTCAAAGGGTCTGCATTTGCTCACCGAACCTCACCAATACTATTACTGCTGTGTTTATGCCACTGTACACACGCTTGATTCTCTTTCGGAGACATATAAATCCATAGGTTTTAAGATTCTTACTAGTCAGGTATATTCTTAGGCGTTTAATATGGGGTGTTGAGTCCACTTCGTTGAGCAAGGAGTAGCTCTTGTCTATTACATATTTGGCTTATGGAACGGTGTCTGTGCTAATTTCAAACTCTGGTTTCATGCAGCACCCCAACTCACCTTTCCCCTTAAGCAAGCATAAGTTGGTTTTCTACATTTGACACCCTGTTCTGTTTTGTAATTCAGTTCCTGTGTAGCCAAGTTTACATTCCGTGTAGTAGTGATATCTTATGATATTTCTTTTTCTGTGTGACTTATTTCTCTTAGAATCATCATACCTGAATCCACTCATTATGCTGTCACGGGCCTGATGACATAGATTTCTTTGCTGAGTGATATTGCATTGTACGTAAGTACCACAATTTCTTTATCCATTTTTCACTTTCTGCGATATTGAACCTGTACCGTAAACGAGGTTCTTGTAAACAGAGCCGTCCCAAACTTTGGGGAGGCTGTGTCTTTTTGATTATTATTTCCCTAAGCTATACGACCATAAGTGGAAATGCCCTAGGCTCTGTTGCTTCGTTTTTTGGATGTTTCAGGAAACACCATACACTTCTCCAGAGTGGCTGCTGGCAATTTACATCCCGCCCATCAGCATAACAAGGCTCCCAGTTCTCCATGGCCTGTCCTGCCTTTCTGGATTTTACACTTTTTTCAGATAGCCCTTTTGACCGGGGGCAGTGAGACTTCTTTGTAGTGCAGATTTCCTTTGCAAGCTTGCTTGGTTGGCCAAAAAGGGCGTATGCGTTTTTTCCTGAATATATTCAGGAAAAAACGCATACGCCCTTTTTGGCCAAGTGCATCATTGTGGACGTTCTGCCTCTTTTCCTATGCTTTACATGCAATTCCAGTCTACCTCCTGAAATCGGTTTCCTGCAATTCTGCCCCGCTTTCAACTATTCTTGGCTGCCTTACTTCAATATATTTTTGGAAGATAGCTGTCATTTATAACTCTGCAGGTTTGTGAATTACAGTGCCCCTGAGCTCCTTTCTTCAACTCGCTTTCTTGTGAGCTGGCCGCAACACCGCAGGATTGCTTCAGGCCCTAGTTTGGTTCCGGCATGGCATGTTGAGCCTTTGGTTAATTCCTCTTCCTGGTGGGAAATGAGAGTTAAATTTGCCCGTCCAGACACCTCCACCTAGTCTCTCATTGGTTCTCCCTATTCCTGTTCATTTTCCACAGAAATTGCAAACTGGGCCAAACAGGAGGTTAAAGGCACCGACTCTCCAAGTGGGGAGAGTGTTAGTAAAGCGTCTGGAATGTTGCACCCGAGTACCAGGGGACGAAAACTGAGACACATTTGAACACGTTTTCCGATCACACGGTGGATCATACTCTGGGTTCCACATGCATGTTTTAGCTGAAGGAAGAATCCCTTAAACATGGAGAGTTGAGACCCATGGAATGGGTACCATGCAATATGACTTCAAAGGGTCTGCATTTGCTCACCGAACCTCACCAGTCCTATCACTGCTGCGTTTATGCCACTGTACACACGCTTGATTCTCTTTCGGAGACATATAAATCCATAGGTTTTAAGATTCTTACTAGTCATGTATATTGTTAGGCGTTTAATATGGGGTGTTGAGTCCACTTCGTTGAGCAAGGAGTAGCTCTTGTCTATTACATATTTGGCTTATGGAACGGTATCTGTGCTAATTTCAATCTCTTGTTGTATGCAGCACCCCAACTCACCTTTCCCCTTAAGCAAGCATAAGTTGGTTTTCTACATTTGAGACCCTGTTCTGTTTTGTAATTCAGTTTCTGTGTAGCCAAGTTTACATTCCGTGTGTTAGTGATATCTTATGATGTTTCTTTTTCTGTGTGACTTATTTCACTTAGAATCATCGTACCTGAATCCACTCATTATGCTGCTACGGGCCTGATGACATAGATTTCATTGCTGAGTGATATTGCATTGTACGTAAGTACCACAACTTCTTTATCCATTTTTCGCTTTCTGTGATATTCAACTTGTAACGTAAACGAGGTTCTTGTAAACAGAGCCGTCCCAAACTTTGGGGTGGCTGTGTCTTTTTGATTTTAATTTCCCTAAGCTATAGGACCATAAGTGGAAGTGCCCTAGGCTCTGTTGCTTTGTTTTTTGGATGTTTCAGGAAACACCATACACTTCTCCAGAGTGGCTGCTGGCAATTTACATCCCGCCCATCAGCATAACAAGGCTCCCAGTTCTCCATGGCCTGTCCTGCCTTTCTGGGTTTTACACTTTTTTCAGATGGCCCTTTTGACCGGGGGGCAGTGAGACTTCATTGTAGTGCAGATTTCCTTTGCAAGCTTGCTTGGTTGGCCAAAAAGGGCATATGCGTTTTTTCCTGAATATATTCAGGAAAAAACGCATATGCCCTTTTTGGCCAAGTGCATCATTGTGGACGTTCTGCCTCTTTTCCTATGCTTTACATGCAATTCCAGTCTACCTCCTGAAATCGGTTTCCTGCAATTCTGCCCCGCTTTCAACTATTCTTGGCTGCCTTACTTCAATATATTTTTGGAAGATAGCTGTCATTTATAACTCTGCAGGTTTGTGAATTACAGTGCCCCTGAGCTCCTTTCTTCAACTCGCTTTCTTGTGAGCAGGCCACAACACCGCAGGATTGCTTCAGGCCCTAGTTTGGTTCTGGCACGGCATGCTGAGCCTTTGGTTAATTCCTCTTCCTGGTGGGAAATGAGAGTTAAATTTGCCCGTCCAGACACCTCCACCTAGTCTCTCATTGGTTCTCCCTATTCCTGTTCATTTTCCACAGAAATTGCAAACTGGGCCAAACAGGAGGTTAAAGGCACCGACTCTCCAAGTGGGGAGAGTGTTAGGAAAGCGTCTGGAATGTTGCACCCGAGTACCAGGGGACGAAAACTGAGACACATTTGAACACGTTTTCCGATCACACGGTGGATCATACTCTGGGTTCCACATGCATGTTTTAGCTGAAGGAAGAATCCCTTAAACATGGAGAGTTGAGACCCATGGAATGGGTACCATGCAATATGACTTCAAAGGGTCTGCATTTGCTCACCGAACCTCACCAATCCTATCACTGCTGCGTTTATGCCACTGTACACACGCTTGATTCTCTTTCGGAGACATATAAATCCATAGGATTTAGGAGTCTTACTAGTCATGTATATTGTTAGGCGTTTAATATGGGGTGTTGAGTCCACTTCGTTGAGCAAGGAGTAGCTCTTGTCTATTACATATTTGGCTTATGGAACGGTATCTGTGCTAATTTCAATCTCTTGTTGTATGTCGCACCCCAACTCACCTTTCCCCTTAAACAAGCATAAGTGGGTTTTCTACATTTGACACCCTGTTCTGTTTTGTAATTCAGTTTCTGTGTAGCCAAGTTTACATTCCGTGTAGTAGTGATAACTTATGATGTTTCTTTTTCTGTGTGACTCATTTCACTTAGAATCATCGTACCTGAATCCACTCATTATGCTCCTACGGGCCTGATGACATAGATTTCATTGCTGAGTGATATTGCATTGTACGTAAGTACCACAACTTCTTTATCCATTTTTCGCTTTCTGTGATATTCAACTTGTACCGTAAACGAGGTTCTTGTAAACAGAGCCGTCCCAAACTTTGGGGTGGCTGTGTCTTTTTGATTTTATTTTCCCTAAGCTATAGGACCATAAGTGGAAGTGCCCTAGGCTCTGTTGCTTTGTTTTTTGGATGTTTCAGGAAACACCATACACTTCTCCACAGTGGCTGCTGGCAATTTACATCCCGCCCATCAGCATAACAAGGCTCCCAGTTCTCCATGGCCTGTACTGCCTTTCTGGATTTTACACTTTTTTCAGATGGCCCTTTTGACCGGGGGGCAGTGAGACTTCATTGTAGTGCAGATTTCCTTTGCAAGCTTGCTTGGTTGGCCAAAAAGGGCATATGCGTTTTTTCCTGAATATATTCAGGAAAAAACGCATATGCCCTTTTTGGCCAAGTGCATCATTGTGGACGTTCTGGCTCTTTTCTTATGCTTTACATGCAATTCCAGTCTACCTCCTGAAATCGGTTTCCTGCAATTCTGCCCCGCTTTCAACTATTCTTGGCTGCCTTACTTCAATATATTTTTGGAAGATAGTTGTCATTTATAACTCTGCAGGTTTGTGAATTACAGTGCCCCTGAGCTCCTTTCTTCAACTCGCTTTCTTGTGAGCAGGCCGCAACACCGCAGGATTGCTTCAGGCCCTATTTTGGTTCCGGCACGGCATGCTGAGCCTTTGGTTAATTCCTCTTCCTGATGGGAAATGAGAGTTAAATTTGCCCGTCCAGACACCTCCACCTAGTCTCTCATTGGTTCTCCCTATTCCTGTTCATTTTCCACAGAAATTGCAAACTGGGCCAAACAGGAGTTTAAAGGCACCGACTCTCCAAGTGGGGAGAGTGTTAGTAAAGTGTCTGGAATGTTGCACCCGAGTACCAGGGGACGAAAACTGAGACACATTTAAACACGTTTTCCAATCACACGGTGGATCATACTCTGGGTTCCACATACATGTTTTAGCTGAAGGAAGAATCCCTTAAACATGGAGAGTTGAGACCCATGGATGGGTACCATGCAATATGACTTCAAAGGGTCTGCATTTGCTCACCGAACCTCACCAATACTATTACTGCTGCGTTTATGCCACTGTACACACGCTTGATTCTCTTTCGGAGACATATAAATCCATAGGTTTTAAGATTCTTACTAGTCAGGTATATTCTTAGGCGTTTAATATGGGGTGTTGAGTCCACTTCGTTGAGCAAGGAGTAGCTCTTGTCTATTACATATTTGGCTTATGGAACGGTATCTGTGCTAATTTCAATCTCTTGTTGTATGCAGCACCCCAACTCACCTATCCCCTTAAGCAAGCATAAGTTGGTTTTCTACATTTGACACCCTATTCTGTTTTGTAATTCAGTTCCTGTGTAGCCAAGTTTACATTCCGTGTAGTAGTGATATCTTATGATGTTTCTTTTTCTGTGTGACTTATTTCACTTAGAATCATCGTACCTGAATCCACTCATTATGCTGCTACGGGCCTGATGACATAGATTTCATTGCTGAGTGATATTGCATTGTACGTAAGTACCACAACTTCTTTATCCATTTTTCGCTTTCTGTGATATTCAACTTGTACCGTAAACGAGGTTCTTGTAAACAGAGCCGTCCCAAACTTTGGGGTGGCTGTGTCTTTTTGATTTTAATTTCCCTAAGCTATAGGACCATAAGTGGAAGTGCCCTAGGCTCTGTTGCTTTGTTTTTTGGATGTTACAGGAAACACCATACACTTCTCCAGAGTGGCTGCTGGCAATTTACATCCCGCCCATCAGCATAACAAGGCTCCCAGTTCTCCATGGCCTGTCCTGCCTTTCTGGATTTTACACTTTTTTCAGATAGCCCTTTTGACCGGGGGCAGTGAGACTTCATTGTAGTGCAGATTTCCTTTGCAAACTTGCTTGGTTGGCCAAAAAGGGCGTATGCGTTTTTTCCTGAATATATTCAGGAAAAAACGCATACGCCCTTTTTGGCCAAGTGCATCATTCTGGACGTTCTGCCTCTTTTCCTATGCTTTACATGCAATTCCAGTCTACCTCCTGAAATCGGTTTCCTGCAATTCTGCCCCGCTTTCAACTATTCTTGGCTGCCTTACTTCAATATATTTTTGGAAGATAGCTGTCATTTATAACTCTGCAGGTTTGTGAATTACAGTGCCCCTGAGCTCCTTTCTTCAACTCGCTTTCTTGTGAGCTGGCCGCAACACCGCAGGATTGCTTCAGGCCCTAGTTTGGTTCCGGCATGGCATGTTGAGCCTTTGGTTAATTCCTCTTCCTGGTGGGAAATGATAGTTAAATTTGCCCGTCCAGACACCTCCACCTAGTCTCTCATTGGTTCTCCCTATTCCTGTTCATTTTCCACAGAAATTGCAAACTGGGCCAAACAGGAGGTTAAAGGCACCGACTCTCCAAGTGGGGAGAGTGTTAGTAAAGCGTCTGGAATGTTGCACCCGAGTACCAGGGGACGAAAACTGAGACACATTTGAACACGTTTTCCGATCACACGGTGGATCATACTCTGGGTTCCACATGCATGTTTTAGCTGAAGGAAGAATCCCTTAAACATGGAGAGTTGAGACCCATGGAATGGGTACCATGCAATATGACTTCAAAGGGTCTGCATTTGCTCACCGAACCTCACCAATCCTATCACTGCTGCGTTTATGCCACTGTACACACGCTTGATTCTCTTTCGGAGACATATAAATCCATAGGTTTTAAGATTCTTACTAGTCAGGTATATTCTTAGGCGTTTAATATGGGGTGTTGAGTCCACTTCGTTGAGCAAGGAGTAGCTCTTGTCTATTACATATTTGGCTTATGGAACGGTATCTGTGCTAATTTCAATCTCTTGTTGTATGCAGCACCCCAACTCACCTTTCCCCTTAAGCAAGCATAAGTTGGTTTTCTACATTTGACACCCTGTTCTGTTTTGTAATTCAGTTCCTGTGTAGCCAAGTTTACATTCCGTGTAGTAGTGATATCTTATGATGTTTCTTTTTCTGTGTGACTTATTTCACTTAGAATCATCGTACCTGAATCCACTCATTATGCTGCTAAGGCCCTGATGACATAGATTTCATTGCTGTGTGATACTGCATTGTACGTAAGTACCACAACTTCTTTATCCATTTTTCGCTTTCTGTGATATTCAACTTGTACCGTAAACGAGGTTCTTGTAAACAGAGCCGGCCCAAACTTTGGGGTGGCTGTGTCTTTTTGATTTTAATTTCCCTAAGCTATAGGACCATAAGTGGAAGTGCCCTAGGCTCTGTTGCTTTGTTTTTTGGATGTTTCAGGAAACAACATACACTTCTCCAGAGTGGGTGTTGGCAATTTACATCCCGCCCATCAGCATAACAAGGCTCCCAGTTCTCCATGGCCTGTCCTGCCTTTCTGGATTTTACACTTTTTTCAGATAGCCCTTTTGACCAGGGGGCAGTGAGACTTCATTGTAGTGCAGATTTCCTTTGCAAGCTTGCTTGGTTGGCCAAAAAGGGCGTATGCGTTATTTCCTGAATATATTCAGGAAATAACGCATACGACCTTTTTGGCCAAGTGCATCATTGTGGACGTTCTGCCTCTTTTCCTATGCTTTACATGCAATTCCAGTCTACCTCCTGAAATCGGTTTCCTGCAATTCTGCCCCGCTTTCAAGTCCTCTTGGCAGCCTTCCTTCAATATATTTTTGGACGAAAGCTGTCATTTATAACTCTGCAGGTTTGTGAATTACAGTGCCCCTGAGTTCCTTCCTTCAACTCGCTTTCTTGTGAGCTGGCCGCAACACCGCAGGATTGCTTCAGGCCCTAGTGTGCTTCTGGCATGCCACGCTGAGCCTTTGGTTAATTACTCTTCCTGGTGGGAAATGAGAGTTAAATTTGCCCGTCCAGACACCTCCACCTAGTCTCTCATTGGTTCTCCCTATTCCTGTTCATCTTACGCAGATATTGCAAACTGGGCCAAACAGGAGGTTAAAGGCACTGACTCTCCAAGTGGGGAGAGTGTTAGTAAAGCGTCTGGAATGTTGCACCCGAGTACCAGGGGACGAAAACTGAGACACATTTGAACACGTTTCCCGATCACACGGTGGATTATACTCTGGGTTCCACATGCATGTTTAGCTGAAGGAAGAATCCCTTAAACCTGGAGCGTTGAGACCCATGGATGGGTACCATGCAATATGACTTCAAAGGGTCTGCATTTGCTCACCGAACCTCACCAATCCTATCACTGCTGCGTTTATGCCGCTGTACACACGATTGATTCTCTTTTGGAGACATATAAATCCATAGGTTTTAAGATTCTTACTAGTCACGTATATTCTTAGGCGTTTATTATGGGGTGTTGAGTCCACTTCGTTGAGCAAGGAGTAATTCTTGTCTATTACATATTTGGCTTACGGAATGGTATCTGTGCTAATTTGAATCTCTGGTTTTATGCAGCACCCCAACTCACCTTTCCCCTTAAGCAAGCATGAGTTGGTTTTCTACATTTTACACCCTGTTCTGTTTTGTAATTCAGTTCCTGTGTAGCCAAGTTTACATTCCGTGTAGTAGTGATATCTTATGATGTTTCTTTTTCTGTGTGACTTATTTCACTTAGAATCATCGTACCTGAATCCACTCATTATGCTGCTACGGGCCTAATTACATAGATTTCATTGCTGAGTGATATTGCATTGTACGTAATTACCACAACTTCTTTATCCATTTTTTGCTTTCTGTGATATTGAACTTGTACCGTAAACGAGATTCTTGTAAACAGAGCCGGCCCAAACTTTGGGGTGGCTGTGTCTTTTTGATTTTAATTTCCCTAAGCTATAGGACCATAAGTGGAAATGCCCTAGGCTCTGTTGCTTTGTTTTTTGGATGTTTCAGGAAACACCATACACTTCTCCAGAGTGGCTGCTGGCAATTTACATCCCGCCCATCAGCATAACAAGGCTCCCAGTTCTCCATGGCCTGTCCTGCCTTTCTGGATTTTACACTTTTTTCAGATGGCCCTTTTGACCGGGGGGCAGTGAGACTTCATTGTAGTGCAGATTTCCTTTGCAAGCTTGCTTGGTTGGCCAAAAAGGGCGTATGCGTTTTTTCCTGAATATATTCAGGAAAAAACGCATACGCCCTTTTTGGCCAAGTGCATCATTGTGGACGTTCTGCCTCTTTTCCTATGCTTTACATGCAATTCCAGTCTACCTCCTGAAATCGGTTTCCTGCAATTCTGCCCCGCTTTCAAGTCCTCTTGGCAGCCTTCCTTCAATATATTTTTGGAAGATAGCTGTCATTTATAACTCTGCAGGTTTGTGAATTACAGTGCCCCTGAGCTCCTTTCTTCAACTCGCTTTCTGGTGAGCTGGCCGCAACACCGCAGGATTGCTTCAGGCTCTAGTTTGGTTCTGGCACGGCATGCTGAGCCTTTGGTTAATTCCTCTTCCTGGTGGGAAATGAGAGTTAAATTTGCCCGTCCAGACACCTCCACCTAGTCTCTCATTGGTTCTCCCTATTCCTGTTCATTATCCACAGAAATTGCAAACTGGGCCAAACAGGAGGTTAAAGACACTGACTCTCCAAGCGGGGAGAGTGTTAGTAAAGCGTCTGGAATGTTGCACCTGAGTAACAGGGGACGAAAACTGAGACACATTTGAACACGTTTCCCGATCACACGGTGGATCATACTCTGGGTTCCACATGCATGTTTTAGCTGAAGGAGGAATCCCTTAAACCTGGAGAGTTGAGACCCATGGAATGGGTACCATGCAATATGACTTCAAAGGGTCTGCATTTGCTCACCGAACCTCACCAATCCTTTCACTGCTGCACTTATGCCGCTGTACACACGCTTGATTCTCTTTCGGAGACATATAAATCCATAGGTTTTAAGATTCTTACTAGTCAGGTATATTCTTAGGCGATTAATATGTGGTGTTGAGTCCACTTCGTTGAGCAAGGAGTACCTCTGGTCTATTACATATTTGGCTTATGGAATGGTATCTGTGCTAATTTCAATCTCTGGTTTTATGCACCACCCCAACTCACCTTTCCACTTAAGCAAGCATAAGTTGGGTTTCTACTTTTGAGACCCTGTTCTGTTTTGTAATTCAGTTCTTATGTAGCCAAGTTTACATTCCGTGTATTAGTGATACCTTATGATATTTCTTTTTCTGTGTGACTTATTTCACTTAGAATCATCATACCTGAATCCACTAATTATGCTGCTACGGGCCTGATGACATAGATTTCATTGCTGAATGATATTGCATTGTACGTAATTACCACAACTTCTTTATCCATTTTTCGCTTTCTGTGATATTAAACTTGTACCGTAAACGAGGTTCTTGTAAACAGAGCCGGCCCAAACATTGGGGTGCCTGTGTCTTTTTGATTTTAATTTCCCTAAGTTATAGGACCATAAGTGGAAGTGCCCTAGGCTCTGTTGCTTTGTTTTTTAGATGTTTCAGGAAACACCATACACTTCTCCAGAGTGGCTGTTGGCAATTTACATCCCGCCCATCAGCATAACAAGGCTCCCAGTTCCCCATGGCCTGTCCTGCCTTTCTGGATTTTACACTTTTTTCAGATAGCCCTTTTGACCTGGGGGCAGTGAGACTTCATTGTAGTGCAGATTTCCTTTGCAAGCTTGCTTGGTTGGCCAAAAAGGGCGTATGCGTTTTTTCCTGAATATATTCAGGAAAAAACGCATACGCCCTTTTTGGCCAAGTGCATCATTGTGGACGTTCTGCCTCTTTTCCTATGCTTTACATGCAATTCCAGTCTACCTCCTGAAATCGGTTTCCTGCAATTCTGCCCCGCTTTCAAGTCCTCTTGGCAGCCTTCCTTCAATATATTTTTGGAAGATAGCTGTCATTTATAACTCTGCAGGTTTGTGAATTACAGTGCCCCTGAGCTCCTTTCTTCAACTCGCTTTCTGGTGAGCTGGCCGCAACACCGCAGGATTGCTTCAGGCTCTAGTTTGGTTCTGGCACGGCATGCTGAGCCTTTGGTTAATTCCTCTTCCTGGTGGGAAATGAGAGTTAAATTTGCCCGTCCAGACACCTCCACCTAGTCTCTCATTGGTTCTCCCTATTCCTGTTCATTATCCACAGAAATTGCAAACTGGGCCAAACAGGAGGTTAAAGACACTGACTCTCCAAGCGGGGAGAGTGTTAGTAAAGCGTCTGGAATGTTGCACCTGAGTAACAGGGGACGAAAACTGAGACACATTTGAACACGTTTCCCGATCACACGGTGGATCATACTCTGGGTTCCACATGCATGTTTTAGCTGAAGGAGGAATCCCTTAAACCTGGAGAGTTGAGACCCATGGAATGGGTACCATGCAATATGACTTCAAAGGGTCTGCATTTGCTCACCGAACCTCACCAATCCTTTCACTGCTGCACTTATGCCGCTGTACACACGCTTGATTCTCTTTCGGAGACATATAAATCCATAGGTTTTAAGATTCTTACTAGTCAGGTATATTCTTAGGCGATTAATATGTGGTGTTGAGTCCACTTCGTTGAGCAAGGAGTACCTCTGGTCTATTACATATTTGGCTTATGGAATGGTATCTGTGCTAATTTCAATCTCTGGTTTTATGCACCACCCCAACTCACCTTTCCACTTAAGCAAGCATAAGTTGGGTTTCTACTTTTGAGACCCTGTTCTGTTTTGTAATTCAGTTCTTATGTAGCCAAGTTTACATTCCGTGTATTAGTGATACCTTATGATATTTCTTTTTCTGTGTGACTTATTTCACTTAGAATCATCATACCTGAATCCACTAATTATGCTACTACGGGCCTGATGACATAGATTTCATTGCTGAATGATATTGCATTGTACGTAATTACCACAACTTCTTTATCCATTTTTCGCTTTCTGTGATATTAAACTTGTACCGTAAACGAGGTTCTTGTAAACAGAGCCGGCCCAAACTTTGGGGTGCCTGTGTCTTTTTGATTTTAATTTCCCTAAGTTATAGGACCATAAGTGGAAGTGCCCTAGGCTCTGTTGCTTTGTTTTTTAGATGTTTCAGGAAACACCATACACTTCTCCAGAGTGGCTGTTGGCAATTTACATCCCGCCCATCAGCATAACAAGGCTCCCAGTTCCCCATGGCCTGTCCTGCCTTTCTGGATTTTACACTTTTTTCAGATAGCCCTTTTGACCTGGGGGCAGTGAGACTTCATTGTAGTGCAGATTTCCTTTGCAAGCTTGCTTGGTTGGCCAAAAAGGGCGTATGCGTTTTTTCCTGAATATATTCAGGAAAAAACGCATACGCCCTTTTTGGCCAAGTGCATCATTGTGGACGTTCTGCCTCTTTTCCTATGCTTTACATGCAATTCCAGTCTACCTCCTGAAATCAGTTTCCTGCAATTCTGCCCCGCTTTCAACTCCTCTTGGCAGCCTTACTTCAATATATTTTTGGAAGATAGCTGTCATTTATAACACTGCAGGTTTGTGAATTACAGTGCCGCTGAGCTCCTTTCTTCAACTCGCTTTCTTGTGAGCTGACCGCAACACCGCAGGATTGCTTCAGGCCCTAGTTTGGTTCCGGCACGACATGCTGAGCCTTTGGTTAATTCCTCTTCCTGGTGGGAAATGAGAGTTAAATTTGCCCGTCCAGACACCTCCACATAGTCTCTCATTGGTTCTCCCTATTCCTGTTCATCTTACGCAGAAATTGCAAACTGGGCCAAACAGGAGGTTAAAGGCACTCACTCTCCAAGTGGGGAGAGTGTTAGTAAAGCGTCTGGAATGTTGCACCCGAGTACCAGGGGACGAAAACTGAGATACATTTGAACACGTTTCCCGATCACACGGTGGATCATATTCTGGGTTCCACATGCATGTTTTAGCTGAAGGAAGAATCCCTTAAACATGGAGAGTTGAGACCCATGGAATGGGTACCATGCAATATGACTTCGAAGGGTCTGCATTTGCTCACCGAACCTCACCAATCCTATCACTGCTGCGTTTATGCCGCTGTACACACGCTTGATTCTCTTTCGGAGACATATAAATCCATAGTTTTTAAGATTCTTACTAGTCAGGTATATTCTTAGGCGTTTAATATGGGGTGTTGAGTCCACTTCGTTGAGCAAGGAGTAGCTCTTGTCTATTACATATTTGGCTTATGGAACAGTATCTGTGCTAATTTCAATCTCTGGTTTTATGCCGCACCCCAACTCACCTTTCCCCTTAAGCAAGCATAAGTTGGTTTTCTACATTTGAGACCCTGTTCTGTTTTGTAATTCAGTTCCTGTGTAGCCAAGTTTACATTCCGTGTAGTAGTGATATCTTATGATGTTTCTTTTTCTGTGTGACTTATTTCACTTAGAATCATCGTACCTGAATCCACTCATTATGCTGCTATGGGCCTGATGACATAGATTTCATTGCTGAGTGATATTGCATTGTACGTAAGTACCACAACTTCTTTATCCATTTTTCGATTTCTGTGATATTGAACTTGTACCGTAAATGAGGTTCTTGTAAACAGAGCCGGCCGAAACTTTGGGGTGCCTGTGTCTTTTGGATTTTAATTTCCCTAAGCTATAGGACCATAAGTGGAAGTGCTCTAGGCTCTGTTGCTTTGTTTTTTGGATGTTTCAGGAAACAACATACACTTCTCCAGAGTGGTTGTTGGCAATTTATATCCCGCCCTTCAGCATAACAAGGCTCCCAGTTCTCCATGGCCTGTCCTGCCTTTCTGGATTTTACACTTTTTTCAGATAGCCCTTTTGACCTGGGGGCAGTGAGACTTCATTGTAGTGCAGATTTCCTTTGCAAGCTTGCTTGGTTGGCCAAAAAGGGCGTATGCGTTTTTTCCTGAATATATTCAGGAAAAAACGCATACGCCCTTTTTGGCCAAGTGCATCATTGTGGACGTTCTGCCTCTTTTCCTATGCTTTACATGCAATTCCAGTCTACCTCCTGAAATCGGTTTCGTGCAATTCTGCCCCGCTTTCAACTCCTCTTGGCAGCCTTACTTCAATATATTTTTGGACGATAGCTGTCATTTATAACTCTGCAGGTTTGTGAAGGACAGTGCCCCTGAGCTCCTTTCTTCAACTCGCTTTCTTGTGAGCTGGCCGCAACACCGCAGGATTGCTTCAGGCCCCAGTTTGGTTCCGGCATGGCATGCTGAGCCTTTGGTTAATTCCTCTTCCTGGTGGGAAATGAGAGTTAAATTTGCCCGTCCAGACACCTCCACCTAGTCTCTCATTGGTTCTCCCTATTCCTGTTCATTTTCCACAGAAATTGCAAACTGGGCCAAACAGGAGGTTAAAGGCACTGACTCTCCAAGTGGGGTGAGTGTTAGTAAAGCGTCTGGAATGTTGCACCCGAGTACCAGGGGACGAAAACTGAGACACATTTGAACACGTTTCCTGATCACACCGTGAATCATACTCTGGGTTCCACATGCATGTTTTAGCTGAAGGAAGAATCCCTTAAACATGGAGAGTTGAGACCCATGGAATGGGTACCATGCAATATGACTTCAAAGGGTCTGCGTTTGCTCATCGAACCTCACCAATCCTATCACTGCTGCACTTATGCCGCTGTACACACGCTTGATTCTCTTTCGGAGACATATAAATCCATAGGTTTTAAGATTCTTACTAGTCACGTATATTCTTAGGCGTTTAATATGGGGTGTTGAGTCCACTTCGTTGAGCAAGGAGTAGCTCTTGTCTATTACATATTTGGCTTATGGAACGGTATCTGTGCCAATTTCAATCTCTGGTTTCATGCAGCACCCCAACTCACCATTCCCCTTAAGCAAGCATAAGTTGGTTTTCTACATTTGAGACCCTGTTCTGTTTTGTAATTCAGTTCCTGTGTAGCCAAGTTTACATTCCGTGTGTTAGTGATACCTTATGATGTTTCTTTTTCTGTGTGACTTATTTCACTTAGAATCATCGTACCTGAATCCACTCATTATGTTGCTACGGCCCTGATGACATAGATTTCATTGCTGTGTGATACTGCATTGTACGTAAGTACCACAACTTCTTTATCCATTTTTCGCTTTCTGTGATATTCAACTTGTACCGTAAACGAGGTTCTTGTAAACAGAGCCGGCCCAAACTTTGGGGTGGCTGTGTCTTTTTGATTTTAATTTCCCTAAGCTATAGGACCATAAGTGGAAGTGCCCTAGGCTCTGTTGCTTTGTTTTTTGGATGTTTCAGGAAACAACATACACTTCTCCAGAGTGGCTGTTGGCAATTTACATCCCGCCCATCAGCATAACAAGGCTCCCAGTTCTCCATGGCCTGTCCTGCCTTTCTGGATTTTACACTTTTTTCAGATAGCCCTTTTGACCAGGGGGCAGTGAGACTTCATTGTAGTGCAGATTTCCTTTGCAAGCTTGCTTGGTTGGCCAAAAAGGGCGTATGCGTTTTTTCCTGAATATATTCCAGAAATAACGCATACGACCTTTTTGGCCAAATGCATCATTGTGGACGTTCTGCCTCTTTTCCTATGCTTTACATGCAATTCCAGTCTACCTCCTGAAATCGGTTTCCTGCAATTCTGCCCCGCTTTCAAGTCCTCTTGGCAGCCTTCCTTCAATATATTTTTGGACAAAAGCTGTCATATATAACTCTGCCGGTTTGTGAATTACAGTGCCCCTGAGTTCCTTCCTTCAACTCGCTTTCTTGTGAGCTGGCCGCAACACCGCAGGATTGCTTCAGGCCCTAGTGTGCTTCTGGCATGCCACGCTGAGCCTTTGGTTAATTCCCCTTCCTGGTGGGAAATGAGAGTTAAATTTGCCCGTCCAGACACCTCCACCTAGTCTCTCATTGGTTCTCCCTATTCCTGTTCATTTTCCACAGAAATTGCAAACTGGGCCAAACAGGAGGTTAAAGGCACTGACTCTCCAAGTGGGGAGAGTGTTAGTAAAGCGTGTGGAATGTTGCACCCGAGTACCAGGGGAGGAAATCTGAGACACATTTGAACACGTTTTCCGATCACACGGTGGATCATACTCTGGGTTCCACATGCATGTTTAGCTGAAGGAAGAATCCCTTAAACATGGAGAGTTGAGACCCATGGAATAGGTACCATGCAATATGACTTCAAAGGGTCTGCATTTGCTCACCGAACCTCACCAATCCTATCACTGCTGCGTTTACGCCGCTGTACACACGATTGATTCTCTTTTGGAGACATATAAATCCATAGGTTTTAAGATTCTTACTAGTCACGTATATTCTTAGGCGTTTATTATGGGGTGTTGAGTCCACTTCGTTGAGCAAGGAGTAATTCTTGTTTATTACATATTTGGCTTACGGAATGGTATCTGTGCTATTTTAATCTCTGGTTTTATGCAGCACCCCAACTCACCTTTCCCCTTAAGCAAGCATGAGTTGGTTTTCTACATTTGACACCCTGTTCTGTTTTGTAATTCAGTTCCTGTGTAGCCAAGTTTACATTCCGTGTAGTAGTGATATCTTATGATGTTTCTTTTTCTGTGTGATTTATTTCACTTAGAATCATCGTACCTGAATCCACTCATTATGCTGCTATGGGCCTTATGACATAGATTTCATTGCTGAGTGATATTGCATTGTACGTAAGTACCACAACTTCTTTATCCATTTTTCGCTTTCTGTGATATTGAACTTGTACCGTAAACGAGGTTCTTGTAAACAGAGCTGGCCCAAACTTTGGGGTGGCTGTGTCTTTTTGATTTTAATTTCCCTAAGCTATAGGACCATAAGTGGAAATGCCCTAGGCTCTGTTGCTTTGTTTTTTGGATGTTTCAGGAAACACCATACACTTCTCCAGAGTGGCTTCTGGCAATTTACATCCCGCCCATCAGCATAACAAGTCTTCCAGTTCTCCAGGGCCTGTCCTGCCTTTCTGGATTTTACACTTTTTTCAGATGGCCCTTTTGACCGGGGGGCAGTGAGACTTCATTGTAGTGCAGATTTCCTTTGCAAGCTTGCTTGGTTGGCCAAAAAGTGCGTATGCGTTTTTTCCTGAATATATTCAGGAAAAAACGCATACGCCCTTTTTGGCCAAGTGCATCATTGTGGACGTTCTGCCTCTTTTCCTATGCTTTACATGCAATTCCAGTCTACCTCCTGAAATCGTTTTCCTGCAATTCTGCCCCGATTTCAACTCCTCTTGGCAGCCTTACTTCAATATATTTTTGGAAGATAGCTGTCATTTATAACTCTGCAGGTTTGTGAATTACAGTGCCGCTGAGCTCCTTTCTTCAACTCGCTTTCTTGTGAGCTGGCCGCAACACCGCAGGATTGCTTCAGGCCCTAGTTTGGTTCCGGCACGACATGCTGAGCCTTTGGTTAATTCCTCTTCCTGGTGGGAAATGAGAGTTAAATTTGCCCGTCCAGACACCTCCACCTAGTCTCTCATTGGTTCTCCCTATTCCTGTTCATCTTACGCAGAAATTGCAAACTGGGCCAAACAGGAGGTTAAAGGCACTCACTCTCCAAGTGGGGAGAGTGTTAGTAAAGCGTCTGGAATGTTGCACCCGAGTACCACAGGACGAAAACTGAGACACATTTAAACAGGTTTCCCGATCACACCGTTTATCATACTCTGAGTTCCCCATGCATATTTTAGCTGAAAGAAGAATCCCTTAAACCTGGAGAGTTGAGACCCATGGAATGGGTACCATGCAATATGACTTCAAAGGGTCTGCATTTGCTCACCGAACCTCACCAATCCTATCACTGCTGCGTTTATGCCGCTGTACAGACGTTTGATTCTCTTTCGGAGACATATAAATCCATAGGTTTTAAGATTCTTACTAGTCTGGTATATTCTTAGGCGTTTAATATGGGGTGTTGAGTCCACTTCGTTGAGCAAGGAGTAGCTCTTGTCTATTACATATTTGGCTTATGGAACAGTATCTGTGCTAATTTCAATCTCTGGTTTTATGCAGCACCCCAACTCACCTTTCCCCTTAAGCAAGCATAAGTTGGTTTTCTACATTTGAGACCCTGTTCTGTTTTGTAATTCAGTTCCTTTGTAGCCAAGTTTACATTTCGTGTATTAGTGATATCTTATGATGTTTCTTTTTCTGTGTGGCTTATTTCACTTACAATCATCGTACCTGAATCCACTCATTATGCTGCTACTGGACTGATGACATAGATTTCATTGCTGAGTGATATTGCATTGTACGTAAGTACCACAACTTCTTTATCCATTTTTCGATTTCTGTGATATTGAACTTGTACCGTAAATGAGGTTCTTGTAAACAGAGCCGGCCGAAACTTTGGGGTGCCTGTGTCTTTTGGATTTTAATTTCCCTAAGCTATAGGACCATAAGTGGAAGTGCTCTAGGCTCTGTTGCTTTGTTTTTTGGATGTTTCAGGAAACAACATACACTTCTCCAGAGTGGTTGTTGGCAATTTATATCCCGCCCTTCAGCATAACAAGGCTCCCAGTTCTCCATGGCCTGTCCTGCCTTTCTGGATTTTACACTTTTTTCAGATAGCCCTTTTGACCTGGGGGCAGTGAGACTTCATTGTAGTGCAGATTTCCTTTGCAAGCTTGCTTGGTTGGCCAAAAAGGGCGTATGCGTTTTTTCCTGAATATATTCAGGAAAAAACGCATACGCCCTTTTTGGCCAAGTGCATCATTGTGGACGTTCTGCCTCTTTTCCTATGCTTTACATGCAATTCCAGTCTACCTCCTGAAATCGGTTTCCTGCAATTCTGCCCCGCTTTCAACTCCTCTTGGCAGCCTTACTTCAATATATTTTTGGACGATAGCTGTCATTTATAACTCTGCAGGTTTGTGAAGGACAGTGCCCCTGAGCTCCTTTCTTCAACTCGCTTTCTTGTGAGCTGGCCGCAACACCGCAGGATTGCTTCAGGCCCCAGTTTGGTTCCGGCATGGCATGCTGAGCCTTTGGTTAATTCCTCTTCCTGGTGGGAAATGAGAGTTAAATTTGCCCGTCCAGACACCTCCACCTAGTCTCTCATTGGTTCTCCCTATTCCTGTTCATTTTCCACAGAAATTGCAAACTGGGCCAAACAGGAGGTTAAAGGCACTGACTCTCCAAGTGGGGTGAGTGTTAGTAAAGCGTCTGGAATGTTGCACCCGAGTACCAGGGGACGAAAACTGAGACACATTTGAACACGTTTCCTGATCACACCGTGAATCATACTCTGGGTTCCACATGCATGTTTTAGCTGAAGGAAGAATCCCTTAAACATGGAGAGTTGAGACCCATGGAATGGGTACCATGCAATATGACTTCAAAGGGTCTGCGTTTGCTCATCGAACCTCACCAATCCTATCACTGCTGCACTTATGCCGCTGTACACACGCTTGATTCTCTTTCGGAGACATATAAATCCATAGGTTTTAAGATTCTTACTAGTCACGTATATTCTTAGGCGTTTAATATGGGGTGTTGAGTCCACTTCGTTGAGCAAGGAGTAGCTCTTGTCTATTACATATTTGGCTTATGGAACGGTATCTGTGCCAATTTCAATCTCTGGTTTCATGCAGCACCCCAACTCACCATTCCACTTAAGCAAGCATAAGTTGGTTTTCTACATTTGAGACCCTGTTCTGTTTTGTAATTCAGTTCCTGTGTAGCCAAGTTTACATTCCGTGTGTTAGTGATACCTTATGATATTTCTTTTTCTGTGTGACTTACTTCTCTTAGAATCATCATACCTGAATCCACTCATTATGCTGTCACGGGCCTGATGACATAGATTTCTTTGCTGAGTGATATTGCATTGTACGTAAGTACCACAATTTCTTTATCCATTTTTCGCTTTCT
Organism: Leucopleurus acutus; assembly: GCF_964270905.1. Lineage (NCBI taxonomy): Eukaryota > Metazoa > Chordata > Mammalia > Artiodactyla > Delphinidae > Leucopleurus > Leucopleurus acutus. The sequence continues at coordinate 90,737 of NW_028138877.1, read as the reverse complement.
GCGATATTGAACCTGTACCGTAAACGAGGTTCTTGTAAACAGAGCCATCCCAAACTTTGGGGAGGCTGTGTCTTTTTGATTATTATTTCCCTAAGCTATACGACCATAAGTGGAAATGCCCTAGGCTCTGTTGCTTGGTTTTTTGGATGTTTCAGGAAACACCATACACTTCTCCAGAGTGGCTGTTGGCAATTTACATCCCACCCATCAGCATAACAAGGCTCCCAGTTCTCCATGGCCTGTCCTGCCTTTCTGGATTTTACACTTTTTTCAGATGGCCCTTTTGACCAGGGGGCAGTGAGACTTCATTGTAGTGCAGATTTCCTTTGCAAGCTTGCTTGGTTGGCCAAAAAGGGCGTATGCGTTTTTTCCTGAATATATTCAGGAAAAAACGCATACGCCCTTTTTGGCCAAGTGCATCATTGTGGACATTCTGCCTCTTTTCCTATGCTTTACATGCAATTCCAGTCTACCTCCTGAAATCGGTTTCCTGCAATTCTGCCCCACTTTCAACTCCTCTTGGCAGCCTTACTTTAATATATTTTTGGAAGATGGCTGTCATTTATAACTCTGCAGGTTTGTGAATTACAGTGCCCCTGAGCTCCTTTCTTCAACTCGCTTTCTTGTGAGCTGGCCGCAACACCGCAGGATTGCTTCGGACCCTAGTGTGGTTCCGGCATGGCACGCTGAGCCTTTGGTTAATTCCTCTTCCTGGTGGGAAATGAGAGTTAAATTTGCCCGTCCGGACACCTCCACCTAGTCTCTCATTGCTTCTCCCTATTCCTGTTCATTTTCCACATAAATTGCAAACTGGGCCAAACAGGAGGTTAAAGTCACTGACACTCCAAGTGGGGAGAGTGTTAGTAAAGCATCTGGAATGTTGCACCCGAGTACCAGGGGACGAAAACTGAGACACATTTGAACACGTTTTCCGATCACACGGTGGATCATACTCTGGGTTCCACATGCATGTTTTAGCTGAAGGAAGAATCCCTTAAACCTGGAGAGTTGAGACCCATGGAATGGGTACCATGCAATATGACTTCAAAGGGTCTGCATTTGCTCACCGAACCTCACCAATCCTATCACTGCTGCGCTTATGCCGCTGTACACACGCTTGATTCTCTTTCGGAGACATATAAATCCATAGGTTTTAAGATTCTTACTAGTCAGGTATATTCTTAGGCGTTTAATATGGGGTGTTGAGTCCACTTCGTTGAGCAAGGAGTAGCTCTTGTCTATTACATATTTGGCTTATGGAACGGTATCTGTGCTAATTTCAATCTCTGGTTTTATGAAGCACCCCAACTCACCTTTCCCCTTAAGCAAGCATAAGTTGGTTTTCTACATTTGAGGCCCTGTTCTGTTTTGTAATTCAGTTCTTGTCTGGCCAAGTTTACATTCCGTGTAGTAGTGATATCTTATGATGTTTCTTTTTCTGTGTGACTTATTTCACTTAGAATCATCGTACCTGAATCCACTCATTATGCTGCTACGGGCCTGATGACATAGATTTCATTGCTGAGTGATATTGCATTGTACGTAAGTACCACAACTTCTTTATCCATTTTTCGCTTTCTGTGATATTGAACTTGTACCGTAAACGAGGTTCTTGTAAACAGAGCCGGCCCAAACTTTGGGGTGGCTGTGTCTTTTGGATTTTAATTTCCCTAAGCTATAGGACCATAAGTGGAAGTGCCCTAGGCTCTGTTGCTTTGTTTTTTGGATGTTTCAGGAAACACCATACACTTCTCCAGAGTGGCTGTTGGCAATTTACATGCCGCCCATCAGCATAACAAGGCTCCCAGTTCTCCATGGCCTGTCCTGCCTTTCTGGATTTTACACTTTTTTCAGATAGCCCTTTTGACCAGGGGGCAGTGAGACTTCATTGTAGTGCAGATTTCCTTTGCAAGCTTGCTTGGTTGGCCAAAAAGGGCGTATGCGTTTTTTCCTGAATATATTCAGGAGAAAACGCATACGCCCTTTTTGGCCAAGTGCATCATTGTCGATGTTCTGTCTCTTTTCCTATGCTTTAAATGCAAATCCAGTCTACCTCCTGAAATCGGTTTCCTGAAATTCTGCCCTGCTTTCAAGTCCTCTTCGCAGCCTTACTTCAATATATTTTTGGACGTTATCTGTCATTTATAACTCTCCAGGTTTGTGAATTACAGGGCCCCTGAGCTCCTTTCTTCAACTCGCTTTCTTGTGAGCTGGCCGCAAACCCGCAAGACTGCTTCAGGCCCTAATCTGCTTCTGGCAGGGCACGCTGAGCCTTTGGTTAATTTCTCTTCCTGGTGGGAAATGAGTGTTAAATATGCCCGTCCAGACACCTACCTCACTCTCAACCCCTTGGTGATGTGGGTCCTCTGGTTTGTGGCCACCTTTTCTGGGTTCCTCACCTTTCGATGATGTGGCCCCACTAGTGTGAGGACACTCCTGCCTGGTTCTCATCCACGTGGTTATGTGGACCCCCTGGTGAGAGTCTGTTCCTGGCTTTGTTCCTCACCCACCTGTGAGGGAGACCCTCTGCTGATAGGTCACTCCTGCATGGCTGGCACACATTGCCTTGGTGAAGTCAGCCGTGTGGTGGCAGTTGGAGCGTGCTGGGAATCTCCTCCCCCCGGTGATGAGGGCCCTCTTGCGTCAGGCCCTAACTGCTGGGCTCACCAACTTTTCTTAGGGAGCCCAGTGATGCTTTGGCACTCCTCTTAGGATCCCATCTCCATGGAGATGTGGGCCTTCTGCTCTGAGGTCCCAACGGCTGGGTTGTTCACATTTTCATGATGTGGGCTCTCTGGTGTTCACAGAGGCCTGGATCCCATAGCCTCTGTGCTCTTGGCCGCCTGCTGGGAGGTTCCAACTGCTGGATTCCTCACTTTTTTAATTTTTTGGGCCCTCTGTTGTGAGGATCCTCCTGCCTGCCTCACTCCCAGCCCCTTCGTGATGTGTGTCGTCTGGTTTGAGGCCACATGTGCTGGGTTCCTCACCTTTCGATGATGTGGGACCAATGGTCTTAGGAGACTCCTGCCTGGTTCACATCCCCTTGGTGATGTGGGCCCTCTGTTGAGAGTCTGATCCTGGCTGGGTTCCTCACCCATCTGTGAGGTGGGCCGTCTGCTGTGAGGTCACTCCTGCCTGGCTTGCTCACCTCGCCTTGTGGACATGAGCCCTCTGGTGGCACTTGGAGCCTGCTGGGAGCCTCCTCTCCTGGGTGATGAGGGCCCTCTGGCGTCAGGCCCTAACTGCTGGGCTCCCCACATTTTGTGATGTGCGCCCAGTGGTGCGAGGACACTCCAGCCAGGTTCACATCCCCATTGGGGTGTGGGCCTTCTGCTCTGAGGTCCCAAAGCCTGGGTTGCTCACAGTTTCATGATGTGGGCTCTCTGCTGTTAGTTCACTCCTGCCTGCATCCCATAGCTTCTGTGCTCTGGGCCGCCTGCTGGGAGGTTCCAACTGCTGGATTCCTCACCTTTCTTATTCTTTGGGCCCTCTGTTTTTAGGCTACTCCTGCCTGCCTCACTCCCATTCCCTTTGTGATATGTGTCCTCTGATTTGAGGCCACATGTGCTGGGTTCCGCACCTTTCGATGATGTGACCCCACTGGAGGGAAGACAGTCCTGACTGGTTCCCATCCCCTTGCTGATGTGGGCCCTCAGGTGAGAGTCTGATCCTGGCTGGGTTCCTCACCCTTCTGTGAGGTGGGCCCTCTGCTGTGAGGTCAATCATGCCTGTCTGGCACACGTCACCTTGGCGACGTGGGCCCTCTGGTGGCAGTTGGAGTGTGCTGGGATCCTCCTCCCCTCGGTGATGAGGGCCCTCTTGCCTTAGGCCATAACTGCTGGGCTCCCCACATTTTCTGATGTGCGCCAAGTGAGTGAGGACACTCTTGCCAGGTTCCCATCCCCATGGCGATATGGGCCTTCTGCTCTGAGGTCAAAACGGCTGGCTTGCTCACAGTACCAAGATGTGGGCCCTCTGCTGTGAGTTCACTCCGGCAAGGATCCCTTATCATCGGTGCTCTGAGCCGCCTGCTGGGAGGTTCCAACTGCTGGATTCCTCAACTTTTTTATTCTATGTGCCCTCTGTTGTGAGGCTCCTCCTGCCTGCCTCACTGCCAGCCCCTTGGTGATGACTGTCCTATGGCTTGAGGCCACATGTGCTGCGTTCCTCCTTTCGATGATGTGACCCCACTCGTGTGAGGACACTCCTGCCTGGTTCCCATCCCCTTGGTGAGGTGGGCCCTCTGGCGAGAGTCTAATCCTGGCTGGGTTCCTCAACGTTCTGTGAGGTAGGCCCTCTGCTGTGAGGTCACTCCTGCCTGGCTGGCACACGTCACCTTGGAGACGTGAGCCCTCTGGTGGCAGTTGGAGCGTGCAGGGCGCCTCCTCCTCTCGGTGATGACGGCCCTCTGGCGTCAGGCCCTAAATGGTGGGCTCCCCACATTTTCTGATGTGCGCCCAGTGGTGCGAGGACACTCCAGCCAGGTTCCCATTCCCATGGGGATGTGGTCCTTCTGCGCTGAGGTCTCAACTCCTGGGTTGCTCACAGTTTTGTGATGTGGGCCCTCTGCTGTGAGTTCACTGTGGCCTGGATCCCATAGCCTCGGTGTTCTGGGCCGCCTGCTGGAAGGTCTAAATGCTGGAATCCTCACGTTTTTTATATTATGTGCCCTGTGTTGTGAGGCTACTCCTGCCTGCCTCACTCCAAGGCCCTTGGTGATGTGGGTCCTCTGGTTTGAGGACACATGTGCTGGGTTCCTCACCTTAAGATGATGAGGCCCCACTGGTGTGAGGATAATCCTGACTGGGTCCCATCCCCTTTGTGATGTGGGCCCTCTGGTGAGAGTCTGATCCTGGCTGGGTTCCTCACCCATCTGTGAGGTGGGCCCTCTACTATCAGGTAACTCTTGCCTGGGTTGCTCACCTCGCCTTGTTGACATGAGCCCTCTCGTGGCAATTGGACCCTGCTGGGAGCCTCCTCAGCTCTGTGATGAGGGCCCTCTGACGTCAGGCCCTAACTGCTGGGCTCCCCAACTTTTCTTAGTGAGCCCAGTGTTGCTCAAGCACTCCTCTTAGGTTCCCATCCCCATGGGGATGTGGGCCTTCTGCTCTGAGGTTCCAACGGCTGGGTTGATCACAATTTCATGATGTGGGCTCTCTGGTGTTAGTTCACTGTGGCCTGGATCCCATAGCCTCTGTGGTCTTGGCTGCCTGCTGGGAGGTTCCAACTGCTCGATTCCTCAACTTTTGTATTCTATGGGTCCTGTGTTGTGATGCTCCTCCTGCCTGCCTCACTCGCAACCCCTTCGTGATGTGGGTCTTCTGGTTTGAGGCCACATGTGCTGGGTTAGGCAACTTTCAATGATGTGGCCCCACTGGTGTGAGGACACTCCTGTCTGGTTCCCATCCCCTTGGTGATGTGGGCCTTCTGGTGACAGTCTTATCCTGGCTGGGTTCCTCACTCTTCTGTGAGGTAGGCCCTCTGCTGTGAGGTCAATCCTGCCTGACTTGCACACATCACCTTGGCGACGTGGGCCCTCTGTTGGCACATGGAACCTGCTGGGAGCCTCCTGCCCTCGGTGATGACGGCCCTCTAGCATCAGGCTCTAACTGCTGGGCTCCCCACGTTTTCTGATGTGAGCCCAGTGATGCCAGGACACTCCTGTCAGGTTCCCATCCCCATGGGGATGTGGGCTTTCTGCTCTGAGGTCCCAATGCCTGGGTTGCTCACAGTTTCATGATGTGGGCTCTCTGGTGTTAGTTAACTCCTGCCTGCATCCCATAGCTTCTGTGCTCTCGGCCGCCTGCTGGGAGGTTCCAAATGCTGGATTCCTCACTTTTTTTATTCTTTGGGCCCTCTGTTTTTAGGCTACTCCTACCTGCCTCACTCCCATCCCCTTTGTGATGTATGTCCTCTGATATGAGGCCACATGTGCTGGGTTCCTCACCTTTCGATGATGTGGCCCCACTGGTGGGAGGACAGTCCTGACTGGTTCCCATCCCTTTGGTGTTGTGGGCCCTCTGGTGAGAGTCTCATCCTGCCTCGGTTCCTCACCCTTCTGTGAGATAGGCCCTCTGCTGTGAGGTCACTACTGCCTGGCTGGCGCATGCCACCTTGTAGACGTGGTCCCTCTGTTGGCAGTTGGAACCTGCTGGGAGTCTCCTCCCCTCAGTTATGAGGGCCCCCTGGCATCAGGCCCTAACTGCTGGGCTCCTAACATTTTCTGATATGTGCTAAGTGGTGCAAAGCCACTCCTGCCAGGTTCCCATCCCAATGGGGATGTGGGCCTTCTGTTCTGAGGTCCCAACAGCTGGGCTGCTCACAGGTTCATGATGTGGGCCCTCTGCTGTGAGTTCACTGCGGCCTGGATCCCATAGCCTCGGTGCTCTGGGCCACTTGCTGGGAGGTTCCAACTGCTGGATTCCTCAACTTTTATATTCTATGGACCCTGTGTTGTGAGGCCAGTCCTGCCAGCCTCATTCCGAACCCCTTGGTGATGTGGTTCCTCTGGTTTGAGGACACATGTGCTGGGATCCTCACCTTTCGATGATGTTGTCCCACTGGTGTGGGGACACTCCTGCCTGGTTCCCATCCTCTTGGTGATGTGGGCCCTCTGGTGAGAGTCTGATCCTGGCTGTGTTCCTCACCCTTCTGTGAGGTGGGCCCTCTGCTGTGAGGTCATTCGTGCCTGGTTGGCACACATCGCCTTGGCGACGTCAGCCCTCTGGTGGCAGTTGGAGCCTGCTGGGAGCCTCCTTCCCTTGGTGATGAGGGTCCTCTGGCGTCAGGCCCTAACTGCTGGTCGCCCAAAATTTTCTGATACGTTCTCAGTGGTGCGAGGACACTCCTACCAGAATTCCATCCCCATGGGGATGTGGGCCTCCTGCTCTGAGGTCCCAATGGCTGGGTTGCTCAGTTTCATGACATGGGCCCTGTTCTGTGAGTTCACTGTGGCCTGGATCCCATAGCCTCGGTGCTCTGGGCCGCCTGCTGGGAGGTTCCAACTGCTGGATTCCTCACTTTTTTATTCTATGTGCCCAGTGTTGTGAGGCTACTCCTGCCTGCCTCACTCCGAGGTCCTTGGTGATGTGGGTCCTCTGGTTTGAGGACACATGTGCTGAGTACCTCAGCTTTCGATGATGTGGCCCCACTGATGTGAAGACACTCCTGCCTGGTTCCCATCCCCTTGGTGATGTGGGCCCTCTGGTGAGAGTCTGATGTTGGCTGGGTTTCTCACCCTTCTGTGAGGTGGGACCTCTGCTGTGAGGTAACTCCTGCCTGGCATGCTCACGTTGCCTTGGCAATGTGAGCCCTCAGGTGGCACTTGGAGCCTGCTGGGAATCTCCTCCCCTCAGTTATGAGAGCTCTGGATAAAACACATATGCCCTTTTTTGCCAAGTGCATTATTTTCCAAGTTCTGTCTCTTTTCCTATGCTTTAAGAGCTACTCCCGTGTACGTTCTGAAATCAGTTTCCAGCAATTCTGCCCCGCATTCAAGTCCTCTTCGCAGCCTTACTTCAGTATAATTTTGGATGATAGCTGTCATTTATAACTCCGCAGGTTTCTGAATTACAGTGTCCCTGAGCTCCTTTCTTCAACTCGCTTTCTTGTGAGCTGGCCGCAACACCGCAGGATCTCCTCAGGCCCTAATCTAGTTCCAGCATGGCACACGGAGCCTTTGGTTCATTTATCTTCCTGGTGGGAAATGAGAGTTAAATTTGCCCGTCCAGACACCTACAGATAGTCTCCCATTGCTTCTCCTTATTCCTGTTCATCTTCCGAAGAAATTGCAAACTGGGCCAAACAGGAGGTTAAAGGCACTGACTCTCCAAGTGGGGAGAGTGTTAGTAAAGCGTCTGGAATGTTGCACCCGAGTACCAGGGGACGAAAACTGAGACACATTTGAACACGTTTCCCGATCACACGGTGGATCATACTCTGGGTTCCACATGCATGTTTTAGCTGAAGGAAGAATCCCTTAAACCTGGAGAGTTGAGACCCATGGAATGGGTACCATGCAATATGACTTCAAAGAGTCTACATTTGCTAACCGAACCTCACCAATCCTATCACTGCTGTGTTTATGACACTGTACACACGCTTGATTCTCTTTCGGAGACATATAAATCCATAGGTTTTAAGATTCTTACTAGTCAGGTATATTCTTAGGCGTTTAATATGGGGTGTTGAGTCCACTTCGTTGAGCAAGGAGTAGCTCTTGTCTATTACATATTTGGCTTATGGAACAGTATCTGTGCTAATTTCAATCTCTGATTTTATGCCGCACCCCAACTCACCTTTCCCCTTAAGCAAGCATAAGTTGGTTTTCTACATTTGACACCCTGTTCTGTTTTGTAATTCAGTTCCTGTGTAGCCAAGTTTACATTCCGTGTAGTAGTGATATCTTATGATGTTTCTTTTTCTGTGTGACTTATTTCTCTTAGAATCATCATACCTGAATCCACTCATTATGCTGTCACGGGCCTGATGACATAGATTTCTTTGCTGAGTGATATTGCATTGTACGTAAGTACCACAATTTCTTTATCCATTTTTCGCTTTCTGCGATATTGAACCTGTACCGTAAACGAGGTTCTTGTAAACAGAGCCATCCCAAACTTTGGGGAGGCTGTGTCTTTTTGATTATTATTTCCCTAAGCTATACGACCATAAGTGGAAATGCCCTAGGCTCTGTTGCTTGGTTTTTTGGATGTTTCAGGAAACACCATACACTTCTCCAGAGTGGCTGTTGGCAATTTACATCCCGCCCATCAGCATAACAAGGCTCCCAGTTCTCCATGGCCTGTCCTGCCTTTCTGGATTTTACACTTTTTTCAGATGGCCCTTTTGACCAGGGGGCAGTGAGACTTCATTGTAGTGCAGATTTCCTTTGCAAGCTTGCTTGGTTGGCCAAAAAGGGCGTATGCGTTTTTTCCTGAATATATTCAGGAAAAAACGCATACGCCCTTTTTGGCCAAGTGCATCATTGTGGACATTCTGCCTCTTTTCCTATGCTTTACATGCAATTCCAGTCTACCTCCTGAAATCGGTTTCCTGCAATTCTGCCCCGCTTTCAACTCCTCTTGGCAGCCTTACTTTAATATATTTTTGGAAGATGGCTGTCATTTATAACTCTGCAGGTTTGTGAATTACAGTGCCCCTGAGCTCCTTTCTTCAACTCGCTTTCTTGTGAGCTGGCCGCAACACCGCAGGATTGCTTCGGACCCTAGTGTGGTTCCGGCATGGCACGCTGAGCCTTTGGTTAATTCCTCTTCCTGGTGGGAAATGAGAGTTAAATTTGCCCGTCCGGACACCTCCACCTAGTCTCTCATTGGTTCTCCCTATTCCTGTTCATTTTCCACAGAAATTGCAAACTGGGCCAAACAGGAGGTTAAAGTCACTGACACTTCAAGTGGGGAGAGTGTTAGTAAAGCATCTGGAATGTTGCACCCGAGTACCAGGGGACGAAAACTGAGACACATTTGAACACGTTTTCCGATCACACGGTGGATCATACTCTGGGTTCCACATGCATGTTTTAGCTGAAGGAAGAATCCCTTAAACCTGGAGAGTTGAGACCCATGGAATGGGTACCATGCAATATGACTTCAAAGGGTCTGCATTTGCTAACGGAACCTCACCAATCCTATCACTGCTGCGCTTATGCCGCTGTACACACGCTTGATTCTCTTTCGGAGACATATAAATCCATAGGTTTTAAGATTCTTACTAGTCAGGTATATTCTTAGGCGTTTAATATGGGGTGTTGAGTCCACTTCGTTGAGCAAGGAGTAGCTCTTGTCTATTACATATTTGGCTTATGGAACGGTATCTGTGCTAATTTCAATGTCTGGTTTTATGAAGCACCCCAACTCACCTTTCCCCTTAAGCAAGCATAAGTTGGTTTTCTACATTTGAGGCCCTGTTCTGTTTTGTAATTCAGTTCTTGTCTGGTCAAGTTTACATTCCGTGTAGTAGTGATATCTTATGATGTTTCTTTTTCTGTGTGACTTATTTCACTTAGAATCATCGTACCTGAATCCACTCATTATGCTGCTACGGGCCTGATGACATAGATTTCATTGCTGAGTGATATTGCATTGTACGTAAGTACCACAACTTCTTTATCCATTTTTCGCTTTCTGTGATATTGAACTTGTACCGTAAACGAGGTTCTTGTAAACAGAGCCGGCCCAAACTTTGGGGTGGCTGTGTCTTTTGGATTTTAATTTCCCTAAGCTATAGGACCATAAGTGGAAGTGCCCTAGGCTCTGTTGCTTTGTTTTTTGGATGTTTCAGGAAACACCATACACTTCTCCAGAGTGGCTGTTGGCAATTTACATGCCGCCCATCAGCATAACAAGGCTCCCAGTTCTCCATGGCCTGTCCTGCCTTTCTGGATTTTACACTTTTTTCAGATGGCCCTTTTGACTGGGGGGGCAGTGAGACTTCATTGTAGTGCAGATTTCCTTTGCAAGCTTGCTTGGTTGGCCAAAAAGGGCGTATGCGTTTTTTCCTGAATATATTCAGGAAAAAACGCATACGCCCTTTTTGGCCAAGTGCATCATTGTCGATGTTCTGTCTCTTTTCCTATGCTTTAAATGCAAATCCAGTCTACCTCCTGAAATCGGTTTCCTGAAATTCTGCCCTGCTTTCAAGTCCTCTTCGCAGCCTTACTTCAATATATTTTTGGACGTTATCTGTCATTTATAACTCTCCAGGTTTGTGAATTACAGGGCCCCTGAGCTCCTTTCTTCAACTCGCTTTCTTGTGAGCTGGCCGCAAACCCGCAAGACTGCTTCAGGCCCTAATCTGCTTCTGGCAGGGCACGCTGAGCCTTTGGTTAATTTCTCTTCCTGGTGGGAAATGAGTGTTAAATATGCCCGTCCAGACACCTACCTCACTCTCAACCCCTTGGTGATGTGGGTCCTCTGGTTTGTGGCCACCTTTTCTGGGTTCCTCACCTTTCGATGATGTGGCCCCACTAGTGTGAGGACACTCCTGCCTGGTTCTCATCCACGTGGTTATGTGGACCCCCTGGTGAGAGTCTGTTCCTGGCTTTGTTCCTCACCCACCTGTGAGGGAGACCCTCTGCTGATAGGTCACTCCTGCATGGCTGGCACACATTGCCTTGGTGAAGTCAGCCGTGTGGTGGCAGTTGGAGCGTGCTGGGAATCTCCTCCCCCCGGTGATGAGGGCCCTCTTGCGTCAGGCCCTAACTGCTGGGCTCACCAACTTTTCTTAGGGAGCCCAGTGATGCTTTGGCACTCCTCTTAGGATCCCATCTCCATGGAGATGTGGGCCTTCTGCTCTGAGGTCCCAACGGCTGGGTTGTTCACATTTTCATGATGTGGGCTCTCTGGTGTTCACAGAGGCCTGGATCCCATAGCCTCTGTGCTCTTGGCCGCCTGCTGGGAGGTTCCAACTGCTGGATTCCTCACTTTTTTAATTTTTTGGGCCCTCTGTTGTGAGGATCCTCCTGCCTGCCTCACTCCCAGCCCCTTCGTGATGTGTATCGTCTGGTTTGAGGCCACATGTGCTGGGTTCCTCACCTTTCGATGATGTGGGACCAATGGTCTTAGGAGACTCCTGCCTGGTTCACATCCCCTTGGTGATGTGGGCCCTCTGTTGAGAGTCTGATCCTGGCTGGGTTCCTCACCCATCTGTGAGGTGGGCCGTCTGCTGTGAGGTCACTCCTGCCTGGCTTGCTCACCTCGCCTTGTGGACATGAGCCCTCTGGTGGCACTTGGAGCCTGCTGGGAGCCTCCTCTCCTGGGTGATGAGGGCCCTCTGGCGTCAGGCCCTAACTGCTGGGCTCCCCACATTTTGTGATGTGCGCCCAGTGGTGCGAGGACACTCCAGCCAGGTTCACATCCCCATTGGGATGTGGGCCTTCTGCTCTGAGGTCCCAAAGCCTGGGTTGCTCACAGTTTCATGATGTGGGCTCTCTGGTATTAGTTCACTCCTGCCTGCATCCCATAGCTTCTGTGCTCTGGGCCGCCTGCTGGGAGGTTCCAACTGCTGGATTCCTCACCTTTCTTATTCTTTGGGCCCTCTGTTTTTAGGCTACTCCTGCCTGCCTCACTCCCATTCCCTTTGTGATATGTGTCCTCTGATTTGAGGCCACATGTGCTGGGTTCCGCACCTTTCGATGATGTGACCCCACTGGAGGGAAGACAGTCCTGACTGGTTCCCATCCCCTTGCTGATGTGGGCCCTCAGGTGAGAGTCTGATCCTGGCTGGGTTCCTCACCCTTCTGTGAGGTGGGCCCTCTGCTGTGAGGTCAATCATGCCTGTCTGGCACACGTCACCTTGGCGACGTGGGCCCTCTGGTGGCAGTTGGAGTGTGCTGGGATCCTCCTCCCCTCGGTGATGAGGGCCCTCTTGCCTTAGGCCATAACTGCTGGGCTCCCCACATTTTCTGATGTGCGCCAAGTGAGTGAGGACACTCTTGCCAGGTTCCCATCCCCATGGCGATATGGGCCTTCTGCTCTGAGGTCAAAACGGCTGGCTTGCTCACAGTACCAAGATGTGGGCCCTCTGCTGTGAGTTCACTCCGGCAAGGATCCCTTATCATCGGTGCTCTGAGCCGCCTGCTGGGAGGTTCCAACTGCTGGATTCCTCAACTTTTTTATTCTATGTGCCCTCTGTTGTGAGGCTCCTCCTGCCTGCCTCACTGCCAGCCCCTTGGTGATGACTGTCCTATGGCTTGAGGCCACATGTGCTGCGTTCCTCCTTTCGATGATGTGACCCCACTCGTGTGAGGACACTCCTGCCTGGTTCCCATCCCCTTGGTGAGGTAGGCCCTCTGGCGAGAGTCTAATCCTGGCTGGGTTCCTCAACGTTCTGTGAGGTAGGCCCTCTGCTGTGAGGTCACTCCTGCCTGGCTGGCACACGTCACCTTGGAGACGTGAGCCCTCTGGTGGCAGTTGGAGCGTGCAGGGCGCCTCCTCCTCTCGGTGATGACGGCCCTCTGGCGTCAGGCCCTAAATGGTGGGCTCCCCACATTTTCTGATGTGCGCCCAGTGGTGCGAGGACACTCCAGCCAGGTTCCCATTCCCATGGGGATGTGGTCCTTCTGCGCTGAGGTCTCAACTCCTGGGTTGCTCACAGTTTTGTGATGTGGGCCCTCTGCTGTGAGTTCACTGTGGCCTGGATCCCATAGCCTCGGTGTTCTGGGCCGCCTGCTGGAAGGTCTAAATGCTGGAATCCTCACGTTTTTTATATTATGTGCCCTGTGTTGTGAGGCTACTCCTGCCTGCCTCACTCCAAGGCCCTTGGTGATGTGGGTCCTCTGGTTTGAGGACACATGTGCTGGGTTCCTCACCTTAAGATGATGAGGCCCCACTGGTGTGAGGATAATCCTGACTGGGTCCCATCCCCTTTGTGATGTGGGCCCTCTGGTGAGAGTCTGATCCTGGCTGGGTTCCTCACCCATCTGTGAGGTGGGCCCTCTACTATCAGGTAACTCTTGCCTGGGTTGCTCACCTCGCCTTGTTGACATGAGCCCTCTGGTGGCAATTGGACCCTGCTGGGAGCCTCCTCAGCTCTGTGATGAGGGCCCTCTGACGTCAGGCCCTAACTGCTGGGCTCCCCAACTTTTCTTAGTGAGCCCAGTGTTGCTCAAGCACTCCTCTTAGGTTCCCATCCCCATGGGGATGTGGGCCTTCTGCTCTGAGGTTCCAACGGCTGGGTTGATCACAGTTTCATGATGTGGGCTCTCTGGTGTTAGTTCACTGTGGCCTGGATCCCATAGCCTCTGTGGTCTTGGCTGCCTGCTGGGAGGTTCCAACTGCTCGATTCCTCAACTTTTGTATTCTATGGGTCCTGTGTTGTGATGCTCCTCCTGCCTGCCTCACTCGCAACCCCTTCGTGATGTGGGTCTTCTGGTTTGAGGCCACATGTGCTGGGTTAGGCAACTTTCAATGATGTGGCCCCACTGGTGTGAGGACACTCCTGTCTGGTTCCCATCCCCTTGGTGATGTGGGCCTTCTGGTGACAGTCTTATCCTGGCTGGGTTCCTCACTCTTCTGTGAGGTAGACCCTCTGCTGTGAGGTCAATCCTGCCTGACTTGCACACATCACCTTGGCGACGTGGGCCCTCTGTTGGCACATGGAACCTGCTGGGAGCCTCCTGCCCTCGGTGATGACGGCCCTCTAGCATCAGGCTCTAACTGCTGGGCTCCCCACGTTTTCTGATGTGAGCCCAGTGATGCCAGGACACTCCTGTCAGGTTCCCATCCCCATGGGGATGTGGGCTTTCTGCTCTGAGGTCCCAATGCCTGGGTTGCTCACAGTTTCATGATGTGGGCTCTCTGGTGTTAGTTAACTCCTGCCTGCATCCCATAGCTTCTGTGCTCTCGGCCGCCTGCTGGGAGGTTCCAAATGCTGGATTCCTCACTTTTTTTATTCTTTGGGCCCTCTGTTTTTAGGCTACTCCTACCTGCCTCACTCCCATCCCCTTTGTGATGTATGTCCTCTGATATGAGGCCACATGTGCTGGGTTCCTCACCTTTCGATGATGTGGCCCCACTGGTGGGAGGACAGTCCTGACTGGTTCCCATCCCCTTGGTGTTGTGGGCCCTCTGGTGAGAGTCTCATCCTGCCTCGGTTCCTCACCCTTCTGTGAGATAGGCCCTCTGCTGTGAGGTCACTACTGCCTGGCTGGCGCATGCCACCTTGTAGACGTGGTCCCTCTGTTGGCAGTTGGAACCTGCTGGGAGTCTCCTCCCCTCAGTTATGAGGGCCCCCTGGCATCAGGCCCTAACTGCTGGGCTCCTAACATTTTCTGATATGTGCTAAGTGGTGCAAAGCCACTCCTGCCAGGTTCCCATCCCAATGGGGATGTGGGCCTTCTGTTCTGAGGTCCCAACAGCTGGGCTGCTCACAGGTTCATGATGTGGGCCCTCTGCTGTGAGTTCACTGCGGCCTGGATCCCATAGCCTCGGTGCTCTGGGCCACTTGCTGGGAGGTTCCAACTGCTGGATTCCTCAACTTTTATATTCTATGGACCCTGTGTTGTGAGGCCAGTCCTGCCAGCCTCATTCCGAACCCCTTGGTGATGTGGTTCCTCTGGTTTGAGGACACATGTGCTGGGATCCTCACCTTTCGATGATGTTGTCCCACTGGTGTGGGGACACTCCTGCCTGGTTCCCATCCCCTTGGTGATGTGGGCCCTCTGGTGAGAGTCTGATGTTGGCTGGGTTTCTCACCCTTCTGTGAGGTGGGACCTCTGCTGTGAGGTAACTCCTGCCTGGCATGCTCACGTTGCCTTGGCAATGTGAGCCCTCAGGTGGCACTTGGAGCCTGCTGGGAATCTCCTCCCCTCAGTTATGAGAGCTCTGGGTAAAACACATATGCCCTTTTTTGCCAAGTGCATTATTTTCCAAGTTCTGTCTCTTTTCCTATGCTTTAAGAGCTACTCCCGTGTACGTTCTGAAATCAGTTTCCAGCAATTCTGCCCCGCATTCAAGTCCTCTTCGCAGCCTTACTTCACTATAATTTTGGATGATAGCTGTCATTTATAACTCCGCAGGTTTCTGAATTACAGTGCCCCTGAGCTCCTTTCTTCAACTCACTATCTTGTGAGCTGGCCGCAACACCGCAGGATCTCCTCAGGCCCTAATCTAGTTCCAGCATGGCACACGGAGCCTTTGGTTCATTTATCTTCCTGGTGGGAAATGAGAGTTAAATTTGCCCGTCCAGACACCTACAGATAGTCTCCCATTGCTTCTCCTTATTCCTGTTCATCTTCCGAAGAAATTGCAAACTGGGCCAAACAGGAGGTTAAAGGCACTGACTCTCCAAGTGGGGAGAGTGTTAGTAAAGCGTCTGGAATGTTGCACCCGAGTACCAGGGGACGAAAACTGAGACACATTTGAACACGTTTCCCGATCACACGGTGGATCATACTCTGGGTTCCACATGCATGTTTTAGCTGAAGGAAGAATCCCTTAAACCTGGAGAGTTGAGACCCATGGAATGGGTACCATGCAATATGACTTCAAAGAGTCTGCATTTGCTAACCGAACCTCACCAATCCTATCACTGCTGGGTTTATGACACTGTACACACGCTTGATTCTCTTTCGGAGACATATAAATCCATAGGTTTTAAGATTCTTACTAGTCAGGTATATTCTTAGGCGTTTAATATGGGGTGTTGAGTCCACTTCGTTGAGCAAGGAGTAGCTCTTGTCTATTACATATTTGGCTTATGGAACAGTATCTGTGCTAATTTCAATCTCTGATTTTATGCCGCACCCCAACTCACCTTTCCCCTTAAGCAAGCATAAGTTGGTTTTCTACATTTGACACCCTGTTCTGTTTTGTAATTCAGTTCCTGTGTAGCCAAGTTTACATTCCGTGTAGTAGTGATATCTTATGATGTTTCTTTTTCTGTGTGACTTATTTCTCTTAGAATCATCATACCTGAATCCACTCATTATGCTGTCACGGGCCTGATGACATAGATTTCTTTGCTGAGTGATATTGCATTGTACGTAAGTACCAGAATTTCTTTATCCATTTTTCGCTTTCTGCGATATTGAACCTGTACCGTAAACGAGGTTCTTGTAAACAGAGCCATCCCAAACTTTGGGGAGGCTGTGTCTTTTTGATTATTATTTCCCTAAGCTATAGGACCATAAGTGGAAATGCCCTAGGCTCTGTTGCTTTGTTTTTTGGATGTTTCAGGAAACACCATACACTTCTCCAGAGTGGCTGTTGGCAATTTACATCCCGCCCATCAGCATAACAAGGCTCCCTGTTCTCCATGGCCTGTCCTGCCTTTCTGGATTTTACACTTTTTTCAGATGGCCCTTTTGACCGGGGGGCAGTGAGACTTCATTGTAGTGCAGATTTCCTTTGCAAGCTTGCTTGGTTGGCCCAAAAGGGCGTATGCGTTTTTTCCTGAATATATTCAGGAAAAAACGCATACGCCCTTTTTGGCCAAGTACATCATTGTGGACATTCTGCCTCTTTTCCTATGCTTTACATGCAATTCCAGTCTACCTCCTGAAATCGGTTTCCTGCAATTCTGCCCCGCTTTCAACTCCTCTTGGCAGCCTTACTTTAATATATTTTTGGAAGATGGCTGTCATTTATAACTCTGCAGGTTTGTGAATTACAGTGCCCCTGAGCTCCTTTCTTCAACTCGCTTTCTTGTGAGCTGCCCGCAACACCGCAGGATTGCTTCCGGCCCTAGTTTGTTTCCGGCACGGCATGCTGAGCCTTTGGTTAATTCCTTTTCCTGGTGGGAAATGAGAGTTAAATTTGCCCGTCCAGACACCTCCACCTAGTCTCTCATTGGTTCTCCCTATTCCTGTTCATTTTCCACAGAAATTGCAAACTGGGCCAAACAGGAGGTTAAAGGCACTGACTCTCCAAGTGGGGAGAGTGTTAGTAAAGCGTCTGGAATGTTGCACCCGAGTACCAGGGGACGAAAACTGAGACACATTTGAACACGTTTCCCGATCACACGGTGGATCATACTCTGGGTTCCACATGCATGTTTTAGCTGAAGGAAGAATCCCTTAAACATGGAGAGTTGAGACCCATGGAATGGGTACCATGCAATATGACTTCAAAGGGTCTGCATTTGCTCACCGAACCTCACCAATCCTATCACTGCTGCGCTTATGCCGCTGTACACACGCTTGATTCTCTTTCGGAGACCTATAAATCCATAGGATTTAAGATTCTTACTAGTCAGGTATATTCTTAGGCGTTTAATATGGGGTGTTGAGTCCACTTCGTTGAGCAAGGAGTAGCTCTTGTCTATTACATATTTGGCTTATGGAACGGTATCTGTGTTAATTTCAATCTCTGGTTTTATGAAGCACCCCAACTCACCTTTCCCCTTAAGCAAGCATAAGTTGTTTTTCTACATTTGAGGCCCTGTTCTGTTTTGTAATTCAGTTCTTTTGTAGCCAAGTTTACATTCCGTGTAGTAGTGATATCTTATGATGTTTCTTTTTCTGTGTGACTTATTTCACTTAGAATCATCGTACCTGAATCCACTCATTATGCTGCTACGGGCCTGATGACATAGATTTCATTGCTGAGTGATATTGCATTGTACGTAAGTACCACAACTTCTTTATCCATTTTTCGCTTTCTGTGATATTGAACTTGTACCGTAAACGAGGTTCTTGTAAACAGAGCCGGCCCAAACTTTGGGGTGGCTGTGTCTTTTGGATTTTAATTTCCCTAAGCTATAGGACCATAAGTGGAAGTGCCCTAGGCTCTGTTGCTTTGTTTTTGGATGTTTCAGGAAACACCATACACTTCTCCAGAGTGGCTGTTGGCAATTTACATGCCGCCCATCAGCATAACAAGGCTCCCAGTTCTCCATGGCCTGTCCTGTCTTTCTTGATTTTACACTTTTTTCAGATAGCCCTTTTGACCGGGGGGCAGTGAGACTTCATTGTAGTGCAGATTTCCTTTGCAAGCTTGCTTGGTTGGCCAAAAAGTGCGTATGCGTTTTTTCCTGAATATATTCAGGAAAAAACGCATACGCCCTTTTTGGCCAAGTGCATCATTGTGGACGTTCTGCCTCTTTTCCTATGCTTTACATACAATTCCAGTCTACCTCCTGAAATCGGTTCCCTGCAATTATGCCCCGCATTCAACTCCTCTTGGCAGCCTTACTGCAATATATTTTTGGAAGATAGCTGTCATTTATAACTCTGCAGGTTTGTGAATTACAGTGCCCCTGAGCTCCTTTCTTCAACTCGCTTTCTTGTGAGCTGCCCGCAACACCGCAGGATTGCTTCCGGCCCTAGTTTGTTTCCGGCACGGCATGCTGAGCCTTTGGTTAATTCCTTTTCCTGGTGGGAAATGAGAGTTAAATTTGCCCGTCCAGACACCTCCACCTAGTCTCTCATTGGTTCTCCCTATTCCTGTTCATTTTCCACAGAAATTGCAAACTGGGCCAAACAGGAGGTTAAAGGCACTGACTCTCCAAGTGGGGAGAGTGTTAGTAAAGCGTCTGGAATGTTGCACCCGAGTACCAGGGGACGAAAACTGAGACACATTTGAACACGTTTCCCGATCACACGGTGGATCATACTCTGGGTTCCACATGCATGTTTTAGCTGAAGGAAGAATCCCTTAAACATGGAGAGTTGAGACCCATGGAATGGGTACCATGCAATATGACTTCAAAGGGTCTGCATTTGCTCACCGAACCTCACCAATCCTATCACTGCTGCGCTTATGCCGCTGTACACACGCTTGATTCTCTTTCGGAGACCTATAAATCCATAGGATTTAAGATTCTTACTAGTCAGGTATATTCTTAGGCGTTTAATATGGGGTGTTGAGTCCACTTCGTTGAGCAAGGAGTAGCTCTTGTCTATTACATATTTGGCTTATGGAACGGTATCTGTGTTAATTTCAATCTCTGGTTTTATGAAGCACCCCAACTCACCTTTCCCCTTAAGCAAGCATAAGTTGTTTTTCTACATTTGAGGCCCTGTTCTGTTTTGTAATTCAGTTCTTTTGTAGCCAAGTTTACATTCCGTGTAGTAGTGATATCTTATGATGTTTCTTTTTCTGTGTGACTTATTTCACTTAGAATCATCGTACCTGAATCCACTCATTATGCTGCTACGGGCCTGATGACATAGATTTCATTGCTGAGTGATATTGCATTGTACGTAAGTACCACAACTTCTTTATCCATTTTTCGCTTTCTGTGATATTGAACTTGTACCGTAAACGAGGTTCTTGTAAACAGAGCCGGCCCAAACTTTGGGGTGGCTGTGTCTTTTGGATTTTAATTTCCCTAAGCTATAGGACCATAAGTGGAAGTGCCCTAGGCTCTGTTGCTTTGTTTTTGGATGTTTCAGGAAACACCATACACTTCTCCAGAGTGGCTGTTGGCAATTTACATGCCGCCCATCAGCATAACAAGGCTCCCAGTTCTCCATGACCTGTCCTGTCTTTCTGGATTTTACACTTTTTTCAGATAGCCCTTTTGACCGGGGGGCAGTGAGACTTCATTGTAGTGCAGATTTCCTTTGCAAGCTTGCTTGGTTGGCCAAAAAGTGCGTATGCGTTTTTTCCTGAATATATTCAGGAAAAAACGCATACGCCCTTTTTGGCCAAGTGCATCATTGTGGACGTTCTGCCTCTTTTCCTATGCTTTACATACAATTCCAGTCTACCTCCTGAAATCGGTTCCCTGCAATTATGCCCCGCATTCAACTCCTCTTGGCAGCCTTACTGCAATATATTTTTGGAAGATAGCTGTCATTTATAACTCTGCAGGTTTGTGAATTACAGTGCCCCTGAGCTCCTTTCTTCAACTCGCTTTCTTGTGAGCTGGCCGCAACACCGCAGGATCTCCTCAGGCCCTAATCTATTTCCAGTATGGCACACGGAGCCTTTGGTTAATTCCTCTTCCTGGTGGGAAATGAGAGTTAAATTTGCCCGTCCAGACACCTCCACCTAGTCTCTCATTGGTTCTCCCTCTTCTTGTTTATCTTACGCAGAAATTGCAAACTGGGCCAAACAAGAGGTTAAAGGCACTGACTCTCCAAGTGGGGAGAGTGTTAGTAAAGCGTCTGGAATGTTGCACCCGAGTACCAGGGGATGAAAACTGAGACACATTTGAACACGTATCCCGATCACACGGTGGATTATACTCTGGGTTCCACATGCATGTTTTAGCTGAAGGAAAAATCCCTTAAACCTGGAGAGTTGAGACCCATGGAATGGGTACCATGCAATATGACTTCAAAGGGTCTGCATTTGCTCACCGAACCTCACCAATCCTATCACTACTGCCTTTATGCCGCTGTACACACCCTTGATTCTCTTTCGGAGACATATAAATCCATAGGTTTTAAGATTCTTACTAGTCAGGTATATTCTTAGGCGTTTAATATTGGGTGTTGAGTCCACTTCGTTGAGCAAGGAGTAGCTCTTGTCTATTACATATTTGGCTTATGGAACGGTGTCTGTGCTAATTTCAATCTCTGGTTTCATGCAGCACCCCAACTCACCTTTCCCCTTAAGCAAGCATAAGTTGGTTTTCTACATTTGACACACTGTTCTGTTTTGTAATTCAGTTCCTGTGTAGCCAAGTTTACATTCCGTGTAGTAGTGATATCTTATGATGTTTCTTTTTCTGTGTGACTTATTTCTCTTAGAATCATCATACCTGAATCCACTCATTATGCTGTCACGGGCCTGATGACATAGATTTCTTTGCTGAGTGATATTGCATTGTACGTAAGTACCACAATTTCTTTATCCATTTTTCGCTTTCTGTGATATTGAACCTGTACCGTAAACGAGGTTCTTGTAAACAGAGCCGTCCCAAACTTTGGGGAGGCTGTGTTTTTTGATTATTATTTCCTTAAGCTATACGACAATAAGTGGAAATGCCCTAGGCTCTGTTGCTTGGTTTTTTGGATGTTTCAGGAAACACCATACACTTCTCCAGAGTGGTTGTTGGCAATTTACATCCCGCCCATCAGCATAACAAGGCTCCCAGTTCTCCATGGCCTGTCCTGCCTTTCTGGATTTTACACTTTTTTTGGATGGCCCTTTTGACCGGGGGGCAGTGAGACTTCATTGTAGTGCAGATTTCCTTTGCAAGCTTGCTTGGTTGGCCAAAAAGTGCGTATGCGTTTTTTCCTGAATATATTCAGGAAGAAACGCATACGCCGTTTTAGGCCAAGTGCATCATTGTGGACGTTCTGCCTCTTTTCCTATGCTTTACATGCAATTCCAGTCTACCTCCTGAAATCGGTTT
Source organism: Leucopleurus acutus (assembly GCF_964270905.1). Classification (NCBI taxonomy): domain Eukaryota; kingdom Metazoa; phylum Chordata; class Mammalia; order Artiodactyla; family Delphinidae; genus Leucopleurus; species Leucopleurus acutus. The sequence goes on along the minus strand of NW_028138877.1, from coordinate 68,972 downwards.
CCTGCAATTCTGCCCCGCTTTCAACTCCTCTTGGCAGCCTTACTTTAAGATGTTTTTGGAAGATGGCTGTCATTTATAACTCTGTAGGTTTGTGAATTACAGTGCCCCTGAGCTCCTTTCTTCAACTCGCTTTCTTGTGAGCTGGCCGCAACACCGCAGGATTGCTTCCGGCCCTAGTTTGGTTCCGGCACGGCATGCTGGGCCTTTGGTTAATTCCTCTTCCTGGTGGGAAATGAGAGTTAAATTTGCCCGTTCCGACACCTCCACCTAGTCTCTCATTGGTTCTCCCTATTCCTGTTCATTTTCCACAGAAATTGCAAACTGGGCCAAACAGGAGGTTAAAGGCACTGACTCTCCATGTGGGGAGAGTGTTAATAAAGCATCTGGAATGTTGTACCCGAGTACCAGGGGACGAAAACTGTGACACATTTGAACACGTTTTCCGATCACACGGTGGATCATACTGTGGGTTCCACATGCATGTTTTAGCTGAAGGAAGAATCCCTTAAACATGGAGAGTTGAGACCCATGGAATGGGTACCATGCAATATGACTTCAAAGGGTCTGCATTTGCTCACCGAACCTCACCAATCCTATCACTGCTGCGCTTATGCCACTGTACACACGCTTGATTCTCTTTCGGAGACATATAAATCCATAGGTTTTAAGATTCTTACTAGTAAGGTATATTCTTAGGCGTTTAATATGGGGTGTTGAGTCCACTTCGTTGAGCAAGGAGTAGCTCTTGTCTATTACATATTTGGCTTATGGAACGGTATCTGTGCTAATTTCAATCTCTGGTTTTATGAAGCACCCCAACTCACCTTTCCCCTTAAGCAAGCATAAGTTGGTTTTCTACATTTGACAGCCTGCTCTGTTTTGTAATTCAGATCTTGTGTAGCCAAGTTTACATTCCGTGTAGTAGTGATATCATATGATGTTCCTTTTTCTGTGTGACTTATTTCACTTAGAATCATCGTACCTGAATCCACTCATTATGCTGCTACGGGCCTGATGACATAGATTTCATTGCTGAGTGATATTGCATTGTACGTAAGTACCACAACTTCTTTATCCATTTTTCGCTTTCTGTGATATTGAACTTGTACCGTAAACGAGGTTCTTGTAAACAGAGCCGGCCCAAACTTTGGGGTGGCTGTGTCTTTTGGATTTTAATTTCCCTAAGCTATAGGACCATAAGTGGAAGTGCCCTAGGCTCTGTTGCTTTGTTTTTGGATGTTTCAGGAAACACCATACACTTCTCCAGAGTGGCTGTTGGCAATTTACATGCCGCCCATCAGCATAACAAGGCTCCCAGTTCTCCATGGCCTGTCCTGTCTTTCTTGATTTTACACTTTTTTCAGATAGCCCTTTTGACCGGGGGGCAGTGAGACTTCATTGTAGTGCAGATTTCCTTTGCAAGCTTGCTTGGTTGGCCAAAAAGTGCGTATGCGTTTTTTCCTGAATATATTCAGGAAAAAACGCATACGCCCTTTTTGGCCAAGTGCATCATTGTGGACGTTCTGCCTCTTTTCCTATGCTTTACATACAATTCCAGTCTACCTCCTGAAATCGGTTCCCTGCAATTATGCCCCGCATTCAACTCCTCTTGGCAGCCTTACTGCAATATATTTTTGGAAGATAGCTGTCATTTATAACTCTGCAGGTTTGTGAATTACAGTGCCCCTGAGCTCCTTTCTTCAACTCGCTTTCTTGTGAGCTGGCCGCAACACCGCAGGATCTCCTCAGGCCCTAATCTATTTCCAGTATGGCACACGGAGCCTTTGGTTAATTCCTCTTCCTGGTGGGAAATGAGAGTTAAATTTGCCCGTCCAGACACCTCCACCTAGTCTCTCATTGGTTCTCCCTCTTCTTGTTTATCTTACGCAGAAATTGCAAACTGGGCCAAACAAGAGGTTAAAGGCACTGACTCTCCAAGTGGGGAGAGTGTTAGTAAAGCGTCTGGAATGTTGCACCCGAGTACCAGGGGATGAAAACTGAGACACATTTGAACACGTATCCCGATCACACGGTGGATTATACTCTGGGTTCCACATGCATGTTTTAGCTGAAGGAAAAATCCCTTAAACCTGGAGAGTTGAGACCCATGGAATGGGTACCATGCAATATGACTTCAAAGGGTCTGCATTTGCTCACCGAACCTCACCAATCCTATCACTACTGCCTTTATGCCGCTGTACACACCCTTGATTCTCTTTCGGAGACATATAAATCCATAGGTTTTAAGATTCTTACTAGTCAGGTATATTCTTAGGCGTTTAATATTGGGTGTTGAGTCCACTTCGTTGAGCAAGGAGTAGCTCTTGTCTATTACATATTTGGCTTATGGAACGGTGTCTGTGCTAATTTCAATCTCTGGTTTCATGCAGCACCCCAACTCACCTTTCCCCTTAAGCAAGCATAAGTTGGTTTTCTACATTTGACACACTGTTCTGTTTTGTAATTCAGTTCCTGTGTAGCCAAGTTTACATTCCGTGTAGTAGTGATATCTTATGATGTTTCTTTTTCTGTGTGACTTATTTCTCTTAGAATCATCATACCTGAATCCACTCATTATGCTGTCACGGGCCTGATGACATAGATTTCTTTGCTGAGTGATATTGCATTGTACGTAAGTACCACAATTTCTTTATCCATTTTTCGCTTTCTGTGATATTGAACCTGTACCGTAAACGAGGTTCTTGTAAACAGAGCCGTCCCAAACTTTGGGGAGGCTGTGTTTTTTGATTATTATTTCCTTAAGCTATACGACAATAAGTGGAAATGCCCTAGGCTCTGTTGCTTGGTTTTTTGGATGTTTCAGGAAACACCATACACTTCTCCAGAGTGGTTGTTGGCAATTTACATCCCGCCCATCAGCATAACAAGGCTCCCAGTTCTCCATGGCCTGTCCTGCCTTTCTGGATTTTACACTTTTTTCGGATGGCCCTTTTGACCGGGGGGCAGTGAGACTTCATTGTAGTGCAGATTTCCTTTGCAAGCTTGCTTGGTTGGCCAAAAAGGGCGTATGCGTTTTTTCCTGAATATATTCAGGAAGAAACGCATACGCCCTTTTTGGCCAAGTGCATCATTGTGGACGTTCTGCCTCTTTTCCTATGCTTTACATGCAATTCCAGTCTACCTCCTGAAATCGGTTTCCTGCAATTCTGCCCCGCTTTCAACTCCTCTTGGCAGCCTTACTTTAAGATGTTTTTGGAAGATGGCTGTCATTTATAACTCTGTAGGTTTGTGAATTACAGTGCCCCTGAGCTCCTTTCTTCAACTCGCTTTCTTGTGAGCTGGCCGCAACACCGCAGGATTGCTTCCGGCCCTAGTTTGGTTCCGGCACGGCATGCTGGGCCTTTGGTTAATTCCTCTTCCTGGTGGGAAATGAGAGTTAAATTTGCCCGTCCAGACACCTCCACCTAGTCTCTCATTGGTTCTCCCTATTCCTGTTCATTTTCCACAGAAATTGCAAACTGGGCCAAACAGGAGGTTAAAGGCACTGACTCTCCAAGTGGGGAGAGTGTTAGTAAAGCGTCTGGAATGTTGCACCCGAGTACCAGGTGACGAAAACTGAGACACATTTGAACACGTTTCCCGATCACACGGTGGATCATACTCTGGGTTCCACATGCATGTTTTAGCTGAAGGAAGAATCCCTTAAACATGGAGAGTTGAGACCCATGGAATGGGTACCATGCAATATGACTTCAAAGGGTCTGCATTTGCTCACCGAACCTCACCAATCCTATCACTGCTGCGCTTATGCCGCTGTACACACGCTTGATTCTCTTTCGGAGACATATAAATCCATAGGTTTTAAGATTCTTACTAGTCAGGTATATTCTTAGGCGTTTAATATGGGGTGTTGAGTCCACTTCGTTGAGCAAGGAGTAGCTCTTGTCTATTACATATTTGGCTTATGGAACGGTATCTGTGTTAATTTCAATCTCTGGTTTTATGAAGCACCCCAACTCACCTTTCCCCTTAAGCAAGCATAAGTTGGTTTTCTACATTTGAGGCCCTGTTCTGTTTTGTAATTCAGTTCTTGTGTAGCCAAGTTTACATTCCGTGTAGTAGTGATAACTTATGATGTTTCTTTTTCTGTGTGACTTATTTCACTTAGAATCATCGTACCTGAATCCCCTCATTATGCTGCTACGGGCCTGATGACATAGATTTCATTGCTGAGTGATATTGCATTGTGCATAAGTACCACAACTTCTTTATCCATTTTTCGCTTTCTGTGATATTGAACTTGTACCGTAAACGAGGTTCTTGTAAACAGAGCCGGCCCAAACTTTGGGGTGGCTGTGTCTTTTGGATTTTAATTTCCCTAAGCTATAGGACCATAAGTGGAAGTGCCCTAGGCTCTGTTGCTTTGTTTTTTGGATGTTTCAGGAAACACCATACACTTCTCCAGAGTGGCTGTTGGCAATTTACATGCCGCCCATCAGCATAACAAGGCTCCCAGTTCTCCATGGCCTGTCCTGTCTTTCTGGATTTTACACTTTTTTCAGATAGCCCTTTTGACCGGGGGGCAGTGAGACTTCATTGTAGTGCAGATTTCCTTTGCAAGCTTGCTTGGTTGGCCAAAAAGGGCGTATGCGTTTTTTCCTGAATATATTCAGGAAAAAACGCATACGCCCTTTTTGGCCAAGTGCATCATTGTGGACGTTCTGCCTCTTTTCCTATGCTTTACATACAATTCCAGTCTACCTCCTGAAATCAGTTCCCTGCAATTATGCCCCGCATTCAACTCCTCTTGGCAGCCTTACTGCAATATATTTTTGGAAGATAGCTGTCATTTATAACTCTGCAGGTTTGTGAATTACAGTGCCCCTGAGCTCCTTTCTTCAACTCGCTTTCTTGTGAGCTGGCCGCAACACCGCAGGATCTCCTCAGGCCCTAATCTATTTCCAGCATGGCACACGGAGCCTTTGGTTAATTCCTCTTCCTGGTGGGAAATGAGAGTTAAATTTGCCCGTCCAGACACCTCCACCTAGTCTCTAATTGGTTCTCCCTCTTCCTGTTTATCTTACGCAGAAATTGCAAACTGGGCCAAACAAGAGGTTAAAGGCACTGACTCTCCAAGTGGGGAGAGTGTTAGTAAAGCGTCTGGAATGTTGCACCCGAGTACCAGGGGACGAAAACTGAGACACATTTGAACACGTATCCCGATCACATGGTGGATTATACTCTGGGTTCCACATGCATGTTTTAGCTGAAGGAAAAATCCCTTAAACCTGGAGAGTTGAGACCCATGGAATGGGTACCATGCAATATGACTTCAAAGGGTCTGCATTTGCTCACCGAACCTCACCAATCCTATCACTACTGCTTTTATGCCGCTGTACACAGCCTTGATTCTCTTTCGGAGACATATAAATCCATAGGTTTTAAGATTCTTACTAGTCAGGTATATTCTTAGGCGTTTAATATTGGGTGTTGAGTCCACTTCGTTGAGCAAGGAGTAGCTCTTGTCTATTACATATTTGGCTTATGGAACGGTGTCTGTGCTAATTTCAATCTCTGGTTTCATGCAGCACCCCAACTCACCTTTCCCCTTAAGCAAGCATAAGTTGGTTTTCTACATTTGACACACTGTTCTGTTTTGTAATTCAGTTCCTGTGTAGCCAAGTTTACATTCCGTGTAGTAGTGATATCTTATGATGTTTCTTTTTCTGTGTGACTTATTTCTCTTAGAATCATCATACCTGAATCCACTCATTATGCTGTCACGGGCCTGATGACATAGATTTCTTTGCTGAGTGATATTGCATTGTACGTAAGTACCACAATTTCTTTATCCATTCTTCGCTTTCTGCGATATTGAACCTGTACCGTAAACGAGGTTCTTGTAAACAGAGCCGTCCCAAACTTTGGGGAGGCTGTGTCTTTTTGATTATTATTTCCCTAAGCTATACGACCATAAGTGGAAATGCCCTAGGCTCTGTTGCTTGGTTTTTTGGATGTTTCAGGAAACACCATACACTTCTCCAGAGTGGTTGTTGGCAATTTACATCCTGCCCATCAGCATAACAAGGCTCCCAGTTCTCCATGGCCTGTCCTGCCTTTCTGGATTTTACACTTTTTTCGGATGGCCCTTTTGACCGGGGGGCAGTGAGACTTCATTGTAGTGCAGATTTCCTTTGCAAGCTTGCTTGGTTGGCCAAAAAGTGCGTATGCGTTTTTTCCTGAATATATTCAGGAAAAAACGCATACGCCCTTTTTGGCCAAGTGCATCATTGTGGACGTTCTGCCTCTTTTCCTATGCTTTACATACAATTCCAGTCTACCTCCTGAAATCGGTTCCCTGCAATTATGCCCCGCATTCAACTCCTCTTGGCAGCCTTACTGCAATATATTTTTGGAAGATAGCTGTCATTTATAACTCTGCAGGTTTGTGAATTACAGTGTCCCTGAGCTCCTTTCTTCAACTCGCTTTCTTGTGAGCTGGCCGCAACACCGCAGGATCTCCTCAGGCCCTAATCTAGTTCCAGCATGGCACACGGAGCCTTTGGTTAATTCCTCTTCCTGGTGGGAAATGGGAGTTAAATTTGCCCGTCCAGACACCTCCACCTAGTCTCTCATTGGTTCTCCCTCTTCCTGTTTATCTTACGCAGAAATTGCAAACTGGGCCAAACAAGAGGTTAAAGGCACTGACTCTCCAAGTGGGGAGAGTGTTAGTAAAGCGTCTGGAATGTTGCACCCGAGTACCAGGGGACGAAAACTGAGACACATTTGAACACGTATCCCGATAACACGGTGGATTATACTCTGGGTTCCACATGCATGTTTTAGCTGAAGGAAAAATCCCTTAAACCTGGAGAGTTGAGACCCATGGAATGGGTACCATGCAATATGACTTCAAAGGGTCTGCATTTGCTCACCGAACCTCACCAATCCTATCACTACTGCTTTTATGCCGCTGTACACACCCTTGATTCTCTTTTGGAGACATATAAATCCATAGGTTTTAAGATTCTTACTAGTCAGGTATATTCTTAGGCGTTTAATATTGGGTGTTGAGTCCACATCGTTGAGCAAGGAGTAGCTCTTGTCTATTACATATTTGTCTTATGGAACGGTATCTGTGCTAATTTCAATCTGTGGTTTTATGCCGCACCCCAACTCACCTTTCCCCTTAAGCAAGCATAAGTTGGTTTTCTACATTTGAGACGCTGTTCTGTTTTGTAATTCAGTTTCTGTGTAGCCAAGTTTACATTCCGTGTAGTAGTGATATCTTATGATGTTTCTTTTTCTGTGTGACTTATTTCTCTTAGAATCATCATACCTGAATCCACTCATTATGCTGTCACGGGCCTGATGACATAGATTTCATTGCTGAGTGATATTGCATTGTACGTAAGTACCACAACTTCTTCATCCATTTTTCCCTTTCTGCGATATTGAACCTGTACCGTAAACGAGGTTCTTGTAAACAGAGCCGTCCCAAACTTTGGGGTAGCTGTGTCTTTTTGATTTTAATTTCCCTAAGCTATAGGACCGTAATTGGAAGTGCCCTCAGCTCTGTTGCTTTGTTTTTGGGATGTTTCAGGAAACACCATACACTTCTCCAGAGTGGCTGTTGGCAATTTACATGCCGCCCATCAGCATAACAAGGCTCCCAGTTCTCCATGGCCTGTCCTGCCTTTCTGGATTTTACACTTTTTTCAGATGGCCCTTTGACCGGGGTGAAGTGAGACTTCATTGTAGTGCAGATTTTGTTTGCGAGTTTGCTTGGTTGGCCAGAAAGGGCGTATGCGTTTCTTCCTGAATATATTCCTGAATATATTCAGGAAAAAACGCATACGCCCTTTTTGGCCAAGTGCATCATTGTGGACGTTCTGCCTCTTTTCCTATGCTTTACATGCAATTCCAGTCTACCTCCTGCAATCGGTTTCCTGCAGTTCTGCCTTGCTCTCAGTGCCTCTTCATAGCCTTATCTCAATATACTTTTGGAAAATAGTTGGCCTTCACAACTCTGCAGGTTTTTGAATTGCAATGGCCCTTAGCTCCATTTTTCAGCTCTTATTTTTGTGATCTTGCCTCATATCCACAGGATTTCTTCAGGCCCTATTCTTCTTCTGGGGCGCCTTGCTCTGCCTTTGGTTAATTCTTCTTCCTGATGTGAAATTAGAGTGACATGTGCCCATTGAAACCGCTACAGCTATTTTCTCACTTGTTCCCCCTATTCCCGTTCATTTTCCACACTAACTGCAGACTGTGTGATTCCGGAACTTAAAGGCATTGACTCTCCATGTGGAGATGTTGTTAGTAAAGTGGCTGGAATGTTGATCCGGAGCCCCAGGAGAGGAAAATGAGGTGCATTTTAGAAACCTTTCCCGATCATATGGTATACCATCCGCTGGATTTCCCATGCATGGTTTAGCTCTAGGAAGATTCCCTTCAACTTGGAGTGTTGGGACCCTTGGAATAAGTAGCATGAAGTATTGCATTAAACTTTCGGCAGTTGCTCACCAAAGCTCACCAATCCTTTCAGCCCCAAGTGTCCAGCCTTATGTCTTATCCAGCTGTGGGTTTATATGTGGTCATTCCAGGTTGCATCACAGCCCCTGAGCGAATTTTGTAAGAATTTTTCTCTCTTTCATTGTTTCTGCGTTTTGGTTTTAAAATTTATTTCTATAAAGGGGTTTAGCTCATTTTCACTGCTGTGTTTGTGCCGCTCTGCGCACACTTGATTCCCTTATGGAGATATATCAATACATGGGTTTTAAGATTCTTATTACTCAGATATATTTCTCTGCGGTGTATAGGGTGTGTTGAGGCCAGTTCATTGAGCAAGGTGTAGATCTTTTCTGATACCTATTTTGGTTTATTGAACGGTATCTGTGCTAATTTCAAACTCTGGTTTTATGCATCACCCCACCTCTCCTTTCCCCTTAAGCTGACATAAGTGTGTTTTCTAAATGTGAGACACTGTTCTGTTTTGTAATTCATTTTTTGTGCAGCCATATTTATCCTCCCTCTATAAGTGATATCTGATGATATGTTTCTTTTTCTGTTTGACTTATTTCAAGTAGTATTATCGGACCTAAATCCACTCTTTATCCTTCTACTAGCCTTATTACATTGATTTCATGGTGAAGAGATATTCCATTGTACATAAGTACCACATTTTCTTTATCCATTGTTCTCTTTCCTGGGATATTTAAGGTGTACTGAAGTTGAGGTTCTTGTAAACAGAGTAGCCCTAAACTGTGGTGTGCTTGTGTCTTGTTGATTTTTAGACTTCCCTAGATATACTCCCGTGATTGGAAGTGCCCTATGCTCTGTCGCTCTGTTTTTTAGATGATTTAGGAACCACCATACACTTCTCCAGAGTGGCTCTCGGCAGTTCACACACTGTCCATCAGCGTATAAAGGCTCCCTGTTCTCCATGGCCTGTCCTGCATTTCTGGTGTTTACAATTTTTTCGGATGGCCCTTTTGACCGGTGGGAAATGAGACTTCTTTGTTGTGCACATTTGCATTGCTTGCTTGCTTGGTTGCCCATAAAGTGCGTATGCGTTTTTTCCTGGATATATTCAGGAAAAAACGCATACTCCCTTTTGGGCCAACTGCATCGTTGTCGAAATTCTGCCGCTTTTCATGTGCTTTAAAGGCGAGTCCAATCTATCTCTTGAAATCTGTTTCTTGCAATTCTGTCTTGCATTCAGATCCTCTTCTTTGCCTTACCTCAACATATTTTTGGACGTTAGTTTTCATTTATAACTCTGCAGGTTTGTGAATTGCAGTGACCCTGAGCTCCATTTTTTAAGTTGCTCTTTTGTGAGCTGGCCTCAAAACCGCAGGATTGCTTCAGGCCCTATTTTGGCTCGGGCGAGGCGGGCTGAGCCTTTTTTTAATTCTTATTCTTAATGGGAAATTAGAGTGACATGTGCCCGTCCAAACCCCTACAACTATTCTCTCATTGGTTCCCCCTGTTCCCGTTCATCCTCCTCACAATTTGCAAAATGTGTGAAACAGAAGTTTAAATGTGCTGATTCTCTAAGTGGGGAGATTCTAAGTAACGTGGCTGGAATGATGAACAGGAGCACCAGGAGAGGATAAATGAGGTGCATTTTAGACACATCTCCCGATCACATGGTGTACAGTCCTCTGGGTTTTCCATGCATGTTTTAGCTGTAGGAAGATTCCTTGAACCTGCAGATTTGGGACCCATTGAATGGGTACCAGGTAGTATTACTTTAAAGGGTGTGCATTTCCTCACCCAACCTCACATTTCTCTTAGCGCGAACAGTTTCCAGCCTTATGTCTCATCCTGCTGTGGGTCTAGATGTGTTCAATCCATGTTGCATCACCGTCCCTGAGGAAAAGTTGTAAGAGGTTTTCTCTGTCTCTCTGTCGTTTATTTTTTTCAATTTATTACTATATTGGTTACAGCTGATTTTCAAAGCTCTGTTTCTTGCTGCTGTACATCCACTTGATTCACGTACAGAGAGACATCAATAAATTCTTTTTCAGATTCTTACCAGTCATAGATATTCTTTTCCGGTGACTTGAGTGTGCTGAGTGCAGTTCTTTTAGCTACCATGTAGGCCTTGTTGATTATCAGTTTGGTATTTGGAATGGTATCTTTGCTAATTTCAACCTCCTGGATGATGCCTCACCCCTCCCCACCTTTCCCGTTTAGCAGCCTCACGCGTATTTTCTACATATTTGACTATGTTTTTGTTTTGTAATTTATTTCATGTGTAGCCATTTTGGATTCCACCTTTAAGTGATATCTTATGATATGTGTCTTTTTCTTTTTGAATTATGTCACTTAGAATGATCATACGTAACTCCTCCGGAGTTGTTACAACTGGCCATATTTCATTGATTTCCAGGCTGAGTAATATTCCACTCTACATAAGTACCACATCTCTATCCATTTTTTCCCTCCAGAGACATTTAAGTTATATCCTAGTCGAGGATCTTTTAAACAGAGGGGCAGTAAACATTGGGGTGCCTGTGTCCTCTCGATTTTTGTTTTTCCCAAGATATACGCCCATGAGTGCAAGTGCCCTATGCTCTGTAGCTCATTTTTTAGATGCTTTAGTAAACACAATACACTTCTCCAGAATGGCCGTTGGCAATATACATTTCCACTATAAGCCTCACAGGGCTCCCTCTTCTCCTTGCCCTGTCCTGCATTTCTGGCGTTTACACTTTATGAGGATGGCTCTTCTGACTGATGCGAAGTGATATCTTTTGTAGTATTGATTTCCAGTGCCCACCTGTTTGGTTGGCTAAAAAAGTGTATGCCCTTTTCTTGAATATATACAGAAAAAAACACATACAGCCTTTTTGGCCAACTGCAATGTCGGCAATGTTCAGCCCCTTTTCTTGTGCTTAATGGCGAGTCCTTTCTACCTCCTCAAATCCCTTTCCTGCCATTCTCCCTTGCTTGCCAATCCTTTTCTCTGACTTTCCTCAAGACATTTTTCAGTGATAGATATTTTCAACTCTGCAGTTTCATGAATTTTACTGCCCCTGAGTTCCATTGTTCAACTTGTGTTTATGGGAACTGGCCACAAAGCAGTGGGATTTCCTCAAGCCCTATACTGTTTCCATGGGCAACCCTAGCCTTTGGTCAATTCATCTTCCTGATTGGAAATTAGAGTGACATGTGCCTGTCTGAACACCTAGGACTTGTCTCTCATTGTTCCTCATCCTTCCGCTTCATCCTCTGGACAAATTCCAAACTGTACGCAACAGGATGTTGACAGTGTTGACATCTCCAAGTGGGGAGACTGTTAGTAAAGACGCTGGAGGGGTGAACCCGAGCACCAGGAGATGAGGAGATGAGATGCCTTTTCCAAACTCTTCCCGATCAGACGGTATACCATCCTCTGGATGTGACAGACATGTTTTAGCAGTAGGAAGAGTCCCATTCATGTAAGGAGAACACCAGGGCTTTTTCAAAATCAGTGTCTCCCCGAAACCCAAACTGGGGAGTTTTTTAAGCTACGGCTACACATATGTTCATTAAGGGCCTTGGGAAGTAGGCAGAGTGCAAACTTTAGATGACTGAAGTCTTCAGGGTCAGAAGCACTCACCACTGGCTTCCCTTAGGTTACACTTTAACTGTCATTGATAGATGATGTCAATAAAAATATCTGTTCTTTTTCCGATTATTTCCCCTTATAGGTTATTGCACAATATTGAGTGTAGTTCCCTGTGCTATACAGTAGTTCCTTGTTGATGATCTATTTTATACATAGCAGTGTGTATGTGTTAATTCCAAACTGTTAATTTATCCCTCCTCCCACCTTTCCCCTTTGGTAATAATAAATTATAAGATTTTATACTTCTCAGAAATGGGGGAGCTGAAAGAGAGGTATCATTTTCAATGGAAAAGCATTTAAAACAAGATTGAAGCTTTAACCAAGATTATTAGATGTACATCCTTGGAAAGAAATCACTTCATTTCTCTAATATTGACCTGACAAATAAGACAAACCTTTTCACTGAACTTGCTTATAATAAAGTGATGGAAATATCAAATGGAAGTGTTAGAAACATCTTATTTTACCCGAGCCTTATAAACTGTTCTATGTTAACTACATTTTGGCTCACACATCTGTTCACTGAAGTTACAATAGTCTCAATTTCTGTTACTGATCCTCCAGAGTGGACCCCAACAAGGGTCCCCCTGCCCAGTGTCATTGGGGCCAACAGATCGAGACTGAGTTTGGTTCCCAAGCAAAGGAAACTTTATATTTTCATCAGAGAATGGAGAGGTGAGAGCATGCACTACCCCGTGGGCTGTGGGCTGGGCTGCTGTGTAGAGATCCTGTCAGAGTCAGTGGGAGGGAGGGGGCGGAGCTCTCAAGGGCCGGGTTGGCTGCAGCTCAGGCTCTATATCTCGGAGTCTGCACTGGGCCCCAGGAGCTGAGGTGTCGACCCAGCCATTCTGCACCAGGAAATCTGGTCTGAAGTGCTGGGTGTGGAACCTCTGCATGCGGGACCCTAGGAGCACGTGAAATTAGACAAAGCACAAAGGATAAAAAAGGTCAGACTTGACTTTATTGCCCACATTCTATTTTTATCTCCCAGGGATTTTTAATGGGCTTTGCTGGGGACAAACCCCTCCTCTGCCTTTTGTCCCGTTCCTCATTCTTGGAGTGCTGAGGGTGCAGACCCTTCTTCTGTAACTGCTGAGTGCTGAGTTGGGAGCCCTCATACCAGGGGACGAGGGTCAGAACTTCTCCCCAGCAGCCTCCAGGTGACGTTGATTGGCCCCAGGACCCCTGCCTCCCTGCTCGTCCGCCTGAGCACCAGCATTGGAAGTGTTATAGATTCTAATGACCTTTAAGGGTCCAGGAAAGAGATGTGCAGAGACGCTGTGGGGGCCGGTTTCACCCCGCCCCACATTTGTTCGGCCACCTTAGGCTGACCGTTTCTGCCAGCCTAGATGCTCTGACCAGTAGTCTGCTCTTTCTTCAATTAGGCCCCTGAATTAACGTAAAAACAGCACCAGGTGTCAGAGCCCTGCCCGCTCAACTCCCAGACAGTCCAGGGTCAGTGGTGATCAAGGACCATGATGGCCACTGAGTTAACAGCCTTTTGAAGTAAACAGGAGTCCAGCCGGTCTTATTGGCCACCATCATCACGGTGTCTGTAGGCTTTTCTATGGTGACAGTGTGATATACGGTTCCCCCGCCAAGATTATTAGCTCCCCTCTGGGTGCAGGAAGTCCTGCAAGCAGTAGTCTACTCCTTCGGGACACACTATTGTTGTTTTATGAGAGAAACTCCAGGTCAAGTGATGTTCACACGAGTCGTCATGGTGCCCTGTTGCCCCCGGTTATCTCTCTGGATGTTGGAGTTGGAGGGCCTCCTCACTCGAGGTCGGTGTGCCCACGGAGCGAACCCTGCAACTTCAGGGCATGGTTGGTGATTAGGATCACCACGTGGGGTCCTTATCCCTTAGGAGGGAGGTGGCCTTTTGGGCTGCTGATTTCCAGGTTTTTAGATACCGCCAGTATCTTGGCCAGATGTGGCAGTGGGCCAAGCCCCTTGGTGACTGTAGTTTATCCTACCTGGATGGCATTCTTGCGTTGTTCCATTTCAAGTGGTCCCAGTTTTTGCACTAATTCTCCAATGGCGATTCACCTTTCACCGGGAATGGAAAGGTCAAAGGGTTTAGCTCAATTAGGGAGTTCCAGGGCAAGGGTCTGAATTGACTGCTCTTTCCATTCTTGAAAGGCCACTTCTGGATTCTGTTCAAAAGGATCATCATCTTTTCCTTTCAGTGTTTCATATAGAGGCCCAGCTAGTAGACTGTAGTTAGGGATCCAGAAGCAGCAAACCCTGGCCTCCCCAGGAACCCCTAAGCTGTCTTCTAGTTTTAGAAAGGGGTAAGGCTGCAAATGGTTTCTTCCCTTTCCTGGGATGGGCTTCTCTGACCTTGTGTGAGAATGAAGCCCAGGCAGGTCACCGCAGTCTGTGATATTTGAGCTTTTTCTTGGACAACTTCTATCCTTTATTGGCTTGGTAGTTCAGAGGCCTCCTTAGTAGGGCTGGCGATCAGAATGTCATCTGCATATTGAAGGAGGGTTTCCTTTTCCAGAGGTAGAACTTTTCGGTCGTTAGCTAAGCTTTCCCCAAAGATGGTGTGGGAATTTTTGAACCCTTGGGGCAAGACGGCCCGGAAGTATTGTTTTAGTTGTATGTTGAGTCCTGCCACTCACAAGCCAAAATTTCTTGTGACTCTGGGACTAATGGAATACAAAAGAAGGCATCATTGAAGACTAATACAGAATACCATGTCCTGGTGGTTGGTAGAATGACCAGCAGGGTGTAGGAATCAGGAGTAACTGGAGGTATATCCTCGGTGGCTTCACTGACTGTCCTGACATCCTTTACCAGGTCCCCAGCAGCCCATGGGGCTCTCGTGGTCAGGCCAATCCCAGGATATGGAGCTCTCCTGGGCAGGTACCCCACCCCCAAGCCAGCCCACGGGGCTCTCATGGTCAGGCCCCTCCCAGGATACAGAGCTACCCTTGCAGGTACCGTGGCAGGGCTGGGCACACAGGAACCGTGTACATAGCCCTCATTGAAGAGCACCCCCAGCTCACCTGTCGCTCAGAGCTGACACAGAGCACCTCAGAGCAGGACTTGAACTAACAAACAGCAGCTCCGACAGGTCTGTGACCCTGGGCATCACTCTGTGTGGCCTCCCTCCACCTGGTCTTCCAGAGACTTCCACTGCACCCAGGGCACCAGGCCTCTGTCTCCAACCACCACCCACCCCTCCTCTCCCTGACTCCTGGGTTCCTCTCATTAGGAGAGGGTTTTCTTGAAGTTGTCTCCCACTCATGGGCCAGATAAAATGATTAGAAAACAAGCCAAAGCTGCAGCCCCTTGTCTATCCTGACTCTCAGGAGCCCACACCTGTTCCTTGGACCTGGCCGGTTCAGCAAGTTCCATTTTCTGCAACTGTGAGCCCCTGAGGGGTGATGATTGGCTACCTGGGCAGCCTTACCATGCCGGCCAGCCCTCCCCAGGTGTGCCTGGGTTGAGATCAATATAAATACCACTCCAGGCAGCAAAAGCCCCTGCAGCTGTGCCTGACGCCATTTTCTCTGCCCTGTCAGCAGTCTCGGGGCTGGGCTGGTGGGAGGGAGTGAGAGGCCACGGCTTTGTGGGTGGCCCAGTGTGAGTGGGGCTCTGCTGGACTTTCTGCAGCAGTTGCCAGGCTGCCACCTGCTAAAGAAGAGGATGTGTCACCCATACCTGCTGCTGGAATTTCTCCCTGGGCAGAGGTGAGGAAGGAAAAAAGCAGTGGGGGCAGGGACAGGACGGGTATCTCAGGCAGGGAAATGGAAATCTTCCAGAAGAGCACCCAGGGCCAGGACCATCCTGGCTGGCCTGCAGGCACCAAGTCAGCTGGCATGCTGTCACTCGTGTGGCTCCATGGCCCTTCCTCTAGGCTTTCAAGTCCTTGTATATATTCAGGTGTTTTACCTGGGAAGGGTGGGAACAGTTCAGCAGCAACTGGCCTGGGGCTCAGCTCACGTTTACTCACAGATGCCTCGGCACGGTGCCCCAGCTTTGCAATGAGGACGCTTGTTGTGTGGGGGCTGCTGGCTGAATGGGAGACGATTCCCCACCACTGACCAACTTCAGAATTGTTTACAACTGGAGCAAGTGCCCTGATACGGTTTTCCTCTGAGTAACTGGTGGGTTCTGTTTTTTTTTTCTCTTTTTCGTTTTTGGTTCAAGGTAGATTTTATTCCTCTTTTTTGTATTTACAGATATAAGCATGGAAATAATTTATTCATATAAATACATGTATGTGAAGGGAATAATTGTTTTTTCTGTTTTATTTTTTAAATTTTATTTCTTTTTAATTTTGAATTTTATTTTATATTTTTATACAGCAGGTTCTCATTGGTTATCTATTTTATACATATAAATGTTTACATGCCAATCCCAATCTCTCAACTCCTCCCACCACCACCCCTCCAAGAGCTTTCCCCCCTTGTTGTCCATACGATTGTTGTCTACATCTGTTGCTCTATTTATGCCTTGCAAAACGGTTAATCTGTACAGTTTTTCTAGGTTCCACATATATGCATGAATATACAAGATTTGTTTTTCTCTTTCTGACTTACTTCACTCTGTATGACAGTCTCTAGATCCATCGACGTCTCTACAAATGACCCAATTTCATTCCTTTCATGGCTTAGTAATATTCCATTTTATATATGTACCACATCTTTATGCATTCGTCTGTCTGTGGGCATTTAGGTTGCTTCCATTACCTCGATATTGTAAATAGTGATGCAATGAACATTGCGGTGAATGTCTCTTTTTGATTTATGGTTTTGTCTGGGTATATGTCCAGTCCTGGGATTGCTGTATCATATGGTAATTCTATTATTAGTTTCTTAAGAAACTCCATATTGTTCTCCATAGTGAATGTATCAATTTATATTCCCAACAATAGTGGAAGAGGGTTCCTTTTCTCCACACCCTTTCCAGCATTTGTTGTTTGTAGATTTTCAGATGATGCCCATTCTAACAGGTGTGAGGTGATACCTCATTGTTGAGTCCATTTCGTTGAGCAGGGGGTAGGTCTTGTCTATTACATATTTGGCTTATGGAACGGTATCTGTGCTAATTTCAAACTCTGGTTTTATGCAGCACCCCCTTAACTCACCTTTCCCCTTAAGCAAGCATAAGTTGGTTTTCTAATCTTGAGACCCTGTTCTGTTTTGTAATTCAGTTCATGTGTAGCCAAGTTTACATTCCGTGCATTAGTGATACCTTATGATGTTTCTTTTTCTGTGTGACTTATTTCACTTAGAATCATCATGCCTCAATCCACTCATTATGCTGGTACAGGCCTGGTGACACAGATTTCATTGCTGAGTGGTATTCTGTTGTATGTAAGTACCGCAACTTCTTTATCAATTATTTGTTCTCTGGGATATTTAACTCGTACTGTAGAAGAGGTTCCTGTAAACAGAGCCGTCCCAAATTTTGGGGTGGCTGTGTCTTTTTGATTTTAATTTCCCTAAGCTATAGGACCATAAGTGGAAATGCCCTAGACTCTGTTGCTTTGTTTTTCAGATGTATCAGGAAACACCATACACTTCTCCAGAGTGGCTGTTGGCAATTTACATCCCGCCCATCAGCATAACAAGGCTCCTTTTTCCCCATGGCCTGTCTTGCCTTTCTGGATTTTACACTTTTCTCAGATGGCCCTTTAGACCGGGGGGAAGTGACACTCATAGTTCGGATTTCCATTGCAAGCTTGCTTGGTTTGCCAAAAAGGGCGTATGTGTTTTTTCCTGAATATATTCAGGAACAAACTCATACGCCCTTTGTTGCCAAGTGCATCATTGTCGATGTTCTGCCTCTTTTCCTATGCTTTAAATGCAAATCCAGTCTACCTCCTGAAATCGGTTTCCTGAAATTCTGCCCCGCTTTCAAGTCCTCTTCGCAGCCTTACTTCAATATATTTTTGGACATTATCTGTCATTTATAACTCTCCAGGTTTGTGAATTACAGGGCCCCTGAGCTCCTTTCTTCAACTCGCTTTCTTGTGAGCTGGCCGCAAACCCGCAAGACTGCTTCAGGCCCTAATCTGCTTCTGGCAGGGCACGCTGAGCCTTTGGTTAATTTCTCTTCCTGGTGGGAAATGAGTGTTAAATATGCCCGTCCAGACACCTACCTCACTCTCAACCCCTTGGTGATGTGGGTCCTCTGGTTTGTGGCCACCTTTTCTGGGTTCCTCACCTTTCGATGATGTGGCCCCACTAGTGTGAGGACACTCCTGCCTGGTTCTCATCCACGTGGTTATGTGGACCCCCTGGTGAGAGTCTGTTCCTGGCTTTGTTCCTCACCCACCTGTGAGGGAGACCCTCTGCTGATAGGTCACTCCTGCATGGCTGGCACACATTGCCTTGGTGAAGTCAGCCGTGTGGTGGCAGTTGGAGCGTGCTGGGAATCTCCTCCCCCCGGTGATGAGGGCCCTCTTGCGTCAGGCCCTAACTGCTGGGCTCACCAACTTTTCTTAGGGAGCCCAGTGATGCTTTGGCACTCCTCTTAGGATCCCATCTCCATGGAGATGTGGGCCTTCTGCTCTGAGGTCCCAACGGCTGGGTTGTTCACATTTTCATGATGTGGGCTCTCTGGTGTTCACAGAGGCCTGGATCCCATAGCCTCTGTGCTCTTGGCCGCCTGCTGGGAGGTTCCAACTGCTGGATTCCTCACTTTTTTAATTTTTTGGGCCCTCTGTTGTGAGGATACTCCTGCCTGCCTCACTCCCAGCCCCTTCGTGATGTGTGTCGTCTGGTTTGAGGCCACATGTGCTGGGTTCCTCACCTTTCGATGATGTGGGACCAATGGTCTTAGGAGACTCCTGCCTGGTTCACATCCCCTTGGTGATGTGGGCCCTCTGTTGAGAGTCTGATCCTGGCTGGGTTCCTCACCCATCTGTGAGGTGGGCCGTCTGCTGTGAGGTCACTCCTGCCTGGCTTGCTCACCTCGCCTTGTGGACATGAGCCCTCTGGTGGCACTTGGAGCCTGCTGGGAGCCTCCTCTCCTGGGTGATGAGGGTCCTCTGGCGTCAGGCCCTAACTGCTGGGCTCCCCACATTTTGTGATGTGCGCCCAGTGGTGCGAGGACACTCCAGCCAGGTTCACATCCCCATTGGGATGTGGGCCTTCTGCTCTGAGGTCCCAAAGCCTGGGTTGCTCACAGTTTCATGATGTGGGCTCTCTGGTATTAGTTCACTCCTGCCTGCATCCCATAGCTTCTGTGCTCTGGGCCACCTGCTGGGAGGTTCCAACTGCTGGATTCCTCACCTTTCTTATTCTTTGGGCCCTCTGTTTTTAGGCTACTCCTGCCTGCCTCACTCCCATTCCCTTTGTGATATGTGTCCTCTGATTTGAGGCCACATGTGCTGGGTTCCTCACCTTTCGATGATGTGACCCCACTCGTGTGAGGACACTCCTGCCTGGTTCCCATCCCCTTGGTGAGGTGGGCCCTCTGGCGAGAGTCTAATCCTGGCTGGGTTCCTCAACGTTCTGTGAGGTAGGCCTTCTGCTGTGAGGTCACTCCTGCCTGGCTGGCACACGTCACCTTGGAGACGTGAGCCCTCTGGTGGCAGTTGGAGCGTGCAGGGCGCCTCCTCCTCTCGGTGATGACGGCCCTCTGGCGTCAGGCCCTAAATGGTGGGCTCCCCACATTTTCTGATGTGCGCCCAGTGGTGCGAGGACACTCCAGCCAGGTTCCCATTCCCATGGGGATGTGGTCCTTCTGCGCTGAGGTCTCAACTCCTGGGTTGCTCACAGTTTTGTGATGTGGGCCCTCTGCTGTGAGTTCACTGTGGCCTGGATCCCATAGCCTCGGTGTTCTGGGCCGCCTGCTGGAAGGTCTAAATGCTGGAATCCTCACGTTTTTTTATATTATGTGCCCTGTGTTGTGAGGCTACTCCTGCCTACCTCACTCCAAGGCCCTTGGTGATGTGGGTCCTCTGGTTTGAGGACACATGTGCTGGGTTCCTCACCTTAAGATGATGAGGCCCCACTGGTGTGAGGATAATCCTGACTGGGTCCCATCCCCTTTGTGATGTGGGCCCTCTGGTGAGAGTCTGATCCTGGCTGGGTTCCTCACCCATCTGTGAGGTGGGCCCTCTACTATCAGGTAACTCTTGCCTGGGTTGCTCACCTCGCCTTGTTGACATGAGCCCTCTGGTGGCAATTGGACCCTGCTGGGAGCCTCCTCAGCTCTGTGATGAGGGCCCTCTGACGTCAGGCCCTAACTGCTGGGCTCCCCAACTTTTCTTAGTGAGCCCAGTGTTGCTCAAGCACTCCTCTTAGGTTCCCATCCCCATGGGGATGTGGGCCTTCTGCTCTGAGGTTCCAACGGCTGGGTTGATCACAATTTCATGATGTGGGCTCTCTGGTGTTAGTTCACTGTGGCCTGGATCCCATAGCCTCTGTGGTCTTGGCTGCCTGCTGGGAGGTTCCAACTGCTCGATTCCTCAACTTTTGTATTCTATGGGTCCTGTGTTGTGATGCTCCTCCTGCCTGCCTCACTCGCAACCCCTTCATGATGTGGGTCTTCTGGTTTGAGGCCACATGTGCTGGGTTAGGCAACTTTCAATGATGTGGCCCCACTGGTGTGAGGACACTCCTGCCTGGTTCCCATCCCCTTGGTGATGTGGGCCTTCTGGTGACAGTCTTATCCTGGCTGGGTTCCTCAGTCTTCTGTGAGGTAGGCCCTCTGCTGTGAGGTCAATCCTGCCTGACTTGCACACATCACCTTGGCGACGTGGGCCCTCTGTTGGCACATGGAACCTGCTGGGAGCCTCCTGCCCTCGGTGATGATGGCCCTCTAGCATCAGGCTCTAACTGCTGGGCTCCCCACGTTTTCTGATGTGAGCCCAGTGATGCCAGGACACTCCTGTCAGGTTCCCATCCCCATGGGGATGTGGGCTTTCTGCTCTGAGGTCCCAATGCCTGGGTTGCTCACAGTTTCATGATGTGGGCTCTCTGGTGTTAGTTAACTCCTGCCTGCATCCCATAGCTTCTGTGCTCTCGGCCGCCTGCTGGGAGGTTCCAAATGCTGGATTCCTCACCTTTTTTATTCTTTGGGCCCTCTGTTTTTAGGCTACTCCTACCTGCCTCACTCCCATCCCCTTTGTGATGTATGTCCTCTGATATGAGGCCACATGTGCTGGGTTCCTCACCTTTCGATGATGTGGCCCCACTGGTGGGAGGACAGTCCTGACTGGTTCCCATCCCCTTGGTGTTGTGGGCCCTCTGGTGAGAGTCTCATCCTGCCTCGGTTCCTCACCCTTCTGTGAGATAGGCCCTCTGCTGTGAGGTCACTACTGCCTGGCTGGCGCATGCCACCTTGTAGACGTGGTCCCTCTGTTGGCAGTTGGAACCTGCTGGGAGTCTCCTCCCCTCAGTTATGAGGGCCCCCTGGCATCAGGCCCTAACTGCTGGGCTCCTAACATTTTCTGATATGTGCTAAGTGGTGCAAAGCCACTCCTGCCAGGTTCCCATCCCAATGGGGATGTGGGCCTTCTGTTCTGAGGTCCCAACAGCTGGGCTGCTCACAGGTTCATGATGTGGGCCCTCTGCTGTGAGTTCACTGCGGCCTGGATCCCATAGCCTCGGTGCTCTGGGCCACTTGCTGGGAGGTTCCAACTGCTGGATTCCTCAACTTTTATATTCTATGGACCCTGTGTTGTGAGGCCAGTCCTGCCAGCCTCATTCCGAACCCCTTGGTGATGTGGTTCCTCTGGTTTGAGGACACATGTGCTGGGATCCTCACCTTTCGATGATGTTGTCCCACTGGTGTGGGGACACTTCTGCCTGGTTCCCATCCCCTTGGTGATGTGGGCCCTCTGGTGAGAGTCTGATCCTGGCTGTGTTCCTCACCCTTCTGTGAGGTGGGCCCTCTGCTGTGAGGTCATTCGTGCCTGGTTGGCACACATCGCCTTGGCGACGTCAGCCCTCTGGTGGCAGTTGGAGCCTGCTGGGAGCCTCCTCTTCTCGGTGATGAGTGCCCTCTGGCGTCAGGCCCTAACTGCTGGTCGCCCAAAATTTTCTGATACGTTCTCAGTGGTGCGAGGACACTCCTACCAGAATTCCATCCCCATGGGGATGTGGGCCTCCTGCTCTGAGGTCCCAATGGCTGGGTTGCTCAGTTTCATGACATGGGCCCTGTTCTGTGAGTTCACTGTGGCCTGGATCCCATAGCCTCGGTGCTCTGGGCCGCCTGCTGGGAGGTTCCAACTGCTGGATTCCTCACTTTTTTATTCTATGTGCCCAGTGTTGTGAGGCTACTCCTGCCTGCCTCACTCCGAGGTCCTTGGTGATGTGGGTCCTCTGGTTTGAGGACACATGTGCTGAGTACCTCAGCTTTCGATGATGTGGCCCCACTGATGTGAAGACACTCCTGCCTGGTTCCCATCCCCTTGGTGATGTGGGCCCTCTGGTGAGAGTCTGATGTTGGCTGGGTTTCTCACCCTTCTGTGAGGTGGGACCTCTGCTGTGAGGTAACTCCTGCCTGGCATGCTCACGTTGCCTTGGCAATGTGAGCCCTCAGGTGGCACTTGGAGCCTGCTGGGAATCTCCTCCCCTCAGTTATGAGAGCTCTGGATAAAACACATATGCCCTTTTTTGCCAAGTGCATTATTTTCCAAGTTCTGTCTCTTTTCCTATGCTTTAAGAGCTACTCCCGTGTACGTTCTGAAATCAGTTTCCAGCAATTCTGCCCCGCATTCAAGTCCTCTTCGCAGCCTTACTTCAGTATAATTTTGGATGATAGCTGTCATTTATAACTCCGCAGGTTTCTGAATTACAGTGCCCCTGAGCTCCTTTCTTCAACTCGCTTTCTTGTGAGCTGGCCGCAACACCGCAGGATCTCCTCAGGCCCTAATCTAGTTCCAGCATGGCACACGGAGCCTTTGGTTAATTGCTCTTCCTGGTGGGATATGAGAGTTAAATTTGCCCGTCCAGACACCTCCACCTAGTCTCTCATTGGTTCTCCCTCTTCCTGTTTATCTTACGCAGAAATTGCAAACTGGGCCAAACAGGAGCTTAAAGGCACTGACTCTCCAAGTGGGGAGAGTGTTAGTAAAGCGTCTGGAATGTTGCACCCGAGTACCAGGGGACGAAAACTGAGACACATTTGAACACGTTTCCCGATCACACGGTGGATTATACTCTGGGTTCCACATGCATGTTTTAGCTGAAGGAAAAATCCCTTAAACCTGGAGAGTTGAGACCCATGGAATGGGTACCATGCAATATGACTTCAAAGGGTCTGCATTTGCTCACCGAACCTCACCAATCCTATCACTGCTGCGTTTATGCCGCTGTACACACGATTGATTCTCTTTCGGAGACATATAAATCCATAGGTTTTAAGATTCTTACTAGTCAGGTATATTCTTAGGCGTTTAATATTGGGTGTTGAGTCCACTTCGTTGAGCAAGGAGTAGCTCTTGTCTATTACATATTTGGCTTATGGAACGGTGTCTGTGCTAATTTCAATCTCTGGTTTCATGCAGCACCCCAACTCACCTTTCCCCTTAAGCAAGCATAAGTTGGTTTTCTACATTTGAGACCCTGTTCTGTTTTGTAATTCAGTTCCTTTGTAGCCAAGTTTACATTCCGTGTGTTAGTGATATCTTATGATGTTTCTTTTTCTGTGTGACTTATTTCACTTAGAATCATCGTACCTGAATCCACTCATTATGCTGCTACGGGCCTGATGACATAGATTTCATTGCTGAGTGATATTGCATTGTACGTAAGTACCACAACTTCTTTATCCATTTTTCGCTTTCTGTGATATTCAACTTGTAACGTAAACGAGGTTCTTGTAAACAGAGCCGTCCCAAACTTTGGGGTGGCTGTGTCTTTTTGATTTTAATTTCCCTAAGCTATAGGACCATAAGTGGAAGTGCCCTAGGCTCTGTTGCTTTGTTTTTTGGATGTTTCAGGAAACACCATACACTTCTCCAGAGTGGCTGCTGGCAATTTACATCCCGCCCATCAGCATAACAAGGCTCCCAGTTCTCCATGGCCTGTCCTCCTTTCTGGGTTTTACACTTTTTTCAGATGGCCCTTTTGACCGGGGGGCAGTGAGACTTCATTGTAGTGCAGATTTCCTTTGCAAGCTTGCTTGGTTGGCCAAAAAGGGCATATGCGTTTTTTCCTGAATATATTCAGGAAAAAACGCATATGCCCTTTTTGGCCAAGTGCATCATTGTGGACGTTCTGCCTCTTTTCCTATGCTTTACATGCAATTCCAGTCTACCTCCTGAAATCGGTTTCCTGCAATTCTGCCCCGCTTTCAACTATTCTTGGCTGCCTTACTTCAATATATTTTTGGAAGATAGCTGTCATTTATAACTCTGCAGGTTTGTGAATTACAGTGCCCCTGAGCTCCTTTCTTCAACTCGCTTTCTTGTGAGCAGGCCACAACACCGCAGGATTGCTTCAGGCCCTAGTTTGGTTCTGGCACGGCATGCTGAGCCTTTGGTTAATTCCTCTTCCTGGTGGGAAATGAGAGTTAAATTTGCCCGTCCAGACACCTCCACCTAGTCTCTCATTGGTTCTCCCTATTCCTGTTCATTTTCCACAGAAATTGCAAACTGGGCCAAACAGGAGGTTAAAGGCACCGACTCTCCAAGTGGGGAGAGTGTTAGGAAAGCGTCTGGAATGTTGCACCCGAGTACCAGGGGACGAAAACTGAGACACATTTGAACACGTTTTCCGATCACACGGTGGATCATACTCTGGGTTCCACATGCATGTTTTAGCTGAAGGAAGAATCCCTTAAACATGGAGAGTTGAGACCCATGGAATGGGTACCATGCAATATGACTTCAAAGGGTCTGCATTTGCTCACCGAACCTCACCAATCCTATCACTGCTGTGTTTATGCCACTGTACACACGCTTGATTCTCTTTCGGAGACATATAAATCCATAGGATTTAGGAGTCTTACTAGTCATGTATATTGTTAGGCGTTTAATATGGGGTGTTGAGTCCACTTCGTTGAGCAAGGAGTAGCTCTTGTCTATTACATATTTGGCTTATGGAACGGTGTCTGTGCTAATTTCAATCTCTGGTTTCATGCAGCACCCCAACTCACCTTTCCCCTTAAGCAAGCATAAGTTGGTTTTCTACATTTGACACACTGTTCTGTTTTGTAATTCAGTTCCTGTGTAGCCAAGTTTACATTCCGTGTAGTAGTGATATCTTATGATGTTTCTTTTTCTGTTTGACTTATTTCTCTTAGAATCATCTTACCTGAATCCACTCATTATGCTGTCACGGGCCTGATGACATAGATTTCTTTGCTGAGTGATATTGCATTGTACGTAAGTACCACAATTTCTTTATCCATTTTTCGCTTTCTGTGATATTGAACCTGTACCGTAAACGAGGTTCTTGTAAACAGAGCCATCCCAAATTTTGGGGAGGCTGTGTTTTTTGATTATTATTTCCCTAAGCTATACGACAATAAGTGGAAATGCCCTAGGCTCTGTTGCTTGTTTTTTGGATGTTTCAGGAAACACCATACACTTCTCCAGAGTGGTTGTTGGCAATTTACATCCCGCCCATCAGCATAACAAGGCTCCCAGTTCTCCATGGCCTGTCCTGCCTTTCTGGATTTTACACTTTTTTCGGATGGCCCTTTTGACCGGGGGGCAGTGAGACTTCATTGTAGTGCAGATTTCCTTTGCAAGCTTGCTTGGTTGGCCAAAAAGGGCGTATGCGTTTTTTCCTGAATATATTCAGGAAGAAACGCATACGCCCTTTTTGGCCAAGTGCATCATTGTGGACGTTCTGCCTCTTTTCCTATGCTTTACATGCAATTCCAGTCTACCTCCTGAAATCGGTTTCCTGCAATTCTGCCCCGCTTTCAACTCCTCTTGGCAGCCTTACTTTAAGATGTTTTTGGAAGATGGCTGTCATTTATAACTCTGTAGGTTTGTGAATTACAGTGCCCCTGAGCTCCTTTCTTCAACTCGCTTTCTTGTGAGCTGGCCGCAACACCGCAGGATTGCTTCCGGCCCTAGTTTGGTTCCGGCACGGCATGCTGGGCCTTTGGTTAATTCCTCTTCCTGGTGGGAAATGAGAGTTAAATTTGCCCGTCCAGACACCTCCACCTAGTCTCTCATTGGTTCTCCCTATTCCTGTTCATTTTCCACAGAAATTGCAAACTGGGCCAAACAGGAGGTTAAAGGCACTGACTCTCCATGTGGGGAGAGTGTTAATAAAGCATCTGGAATGTTGTACACGAGTACCAGGGGACGAAAACTGAGACACATTTGAACACGTTTTCCGATCACACGGTGGATCATACTGTGGGTTCCACATGCATGTTTTAGCTGAAGGAAGAATCCCTTAAACATGGAGAGTTGAGACCCATGGAATGGGTACCATGCAATATGACTTCAAAGGGTCTGCATTTGCTCACCGAACCTCACCAATCCTATCACTGCTGCGCTTATGCCGCTGTACACACGCTTGATTCTCTTTCGGAGACATATAAATCCATAGGTTTTAAGATTCTTACTAGTAAGGTATATTCTTAGGCGTTTAATATGGGGTGTTGAGTCCACTTCGTTGAGCAAGGAGTAGCTCTTGTCTATTACATATTTGGCTTATGGAACGGTATCTGTGCTAATTTCAATCTCTGGTTTTATGCAGCACCCCAACTCACCTTTCCCCTTAAGCAAGCATAAGTTGGTTTTCTACATTTGACAGCCTGCTCTGTTTTGTAATTCAGATCTTGTGTAGCCAAGTTTACATTCCGTTTAGTAGTGATATCATATGATGTTCCTTTTTCTGTGTGACTTATTTCACTTAGAATCATCGTACCTGAATCCACTCACTATGCTGCTAGGGGCCTGTGACATAGATTTCATTGCTGAGTGATATTGCATTGTACGTAAGTACCACAACTACTTTATCCATTTTTCGCTTTCTGTGATATTGAACTTGTACGGTAAACGAGGTTCTTGTAAACAGAGCTGTCCCAAACTTTGGGGTGGCTGTGTCTTTTTGATTTTAATTTCCCTAAGCTATAGGACTATAAGTGGAAGTGCCCTAGGCTCTGTTGCTTTGTTTTTTGGATGTTTCAGGAAACACCATACACTTCTCCAGAGTGGCTGCTGGCAATTTACATGCCGCCCATCAGCATAACAAGGCTCCCAGTTCTCCATGGCCTGTCCTGCCTTTCTGGATTTTACACTTTTTTCAGATGGCCCTTTTGACTGGGGGGCAGTGAGACTTCATTGTAGTGCAGATTTCCTTTGCAAGCTTGCTTGCTTGGCCAAAAAGGGCGTATGCGTTTTTTCCTGAATATATTCAGGAAAAAACGCATACGCCCTTTTTGGCCAAGTGCATCATTGTGGACGTTCTGCCTCTTTTCCTATGCTTTACATGCAATTCCAGTCTACCTCCTGAAATCGGTTTCCTGCAATTCTGCCCCGCTTTCAACTCCTCTTGGCTGCCTTACTTCAATATATTTTTGGAAGATAGCTGTCATTTATAACTCTGCAGGTTTGTGAATTACAGTGCCCCTGAGCTCCTTTCTTCAACTCGCTTTCTTGTGAGCTGGCCGCAACACCGCAGGATTGCTTCGGACCCTAGTGTGGTTCCGGCATGGCACGCTGAGCCTTTGGTTAATTCCTCTTCCTGGTGGGAAATGAGAGTTAAATTTGCCCGTCCAGACACCTCCACCTAGTCTCTCATTGGTTCTCCCTATTCCTGTTCATTTTCCACAGAAATTGCAAACTGGGCCAAACAGGAGGTTAAAGTCACTGACACTCCAAGTGGGGAGAGTGTTAGTAAAGCATCTGGAATGTTGCACCCGAGTACCAGGGGACGAAAACTGAGACACATTTGAACACGTTTTCCGATCACACGGTGGATCATACTCTGGGTTCCACATGCATGTTTTAGCTGAAGGAAGAATCCCTTAAACATGGAGAGTTGAGACCCATGGAATGGGTACCATGCAATATGACTTCAAAGGGTCTGCATTTGCTCACCGAACCTCACCATCCTATCACTGCTGCGCTTATGCCGCTGTACACACGCTTGATTCTCTTTCGGAGACATATAAATCCATAGGTTTTAAGATTCTTACTAGTCAGGTATATTCTTAGGCGTTTAATATGGGGTGTTGAGTCCACTTCGTTGAGCAAGGAGTAGCTCTTGTCTATTACATATTTGGCTTATGGAACGGTATCTGTGCTAATTTCAATCTCTGGTTTTATGAAGCACCCCAACTCACCTTTCCCCTTAAGCAAGCATAAGTTGGTTTTCTACATTTGAGGCCCTGTTCTGTTTTGTAATTCAGTTCTTGTGTAGCCAAGTTTACATTCCGTGTAGTAGTGATATCTTATGATGTTTCTTTTTCTGTGTGACTTATTTCACTTAGAATCATCGTACCTGAATCCACTCATTATGCTGCTACTGGACTGATGACATAGATTTCATTGCTGAGTGATATTGCATTTTACGTAAGTACCACAACTTCTTTATCCATTTTTCGCTTTCTGTGATATTGAACTTGTACCGTAAACGAGGTTCTTGTAAACAGAGCCGGCCCAAACTTTGGGGTGGCTGTGTCTTTTGGATTTTAATTTCCCTAAGCTATAGGACCATAAGTGGAAGTGCCCTAGGCTCTGTTGCTTTGTTTTTTGGATGTTTCAGGAAACACCATACACTTCTCCAGAGTGGCTGTTGGCAATTTACATGCCGCCCATCAGCATAACAAGGCTCCCAGTTCTCCATGGCCTGTCCTGTCTTTCTGGATTTTACACTTTTTTCAGATAGCCCTTTTGACCGGGGGGCAGTGAGACTTCATTGTAGTGCAGATTTCCTTTGCAAGCTTGCTTGGTTGGCCAAAAAGTGCGTATGCGTTTTTTCCTGAATATATTCAGGAAAAAACACATACGCCCTTTTTGGCCAAGTGCATCATTGTGGACGTTCTGCCTCTTTTCCTATGCTTTACATACAATTCCAGTCTACCTCCTGAAATCGGTTCCCTGCAATTTTGCCCCGCATTCAACTCCTCTTGGCAGCCTTACTGCAATATATTTTTGGAAGATAGCTGTCATTTATAACTCTGCAGGTTTGTGAATTACAGTGTCCCTGAGCTCCTTTCTTCAACTCGCTTTCTTGTGAGCTGGCCGCAACACCGCAGGATCTCCTCAGGCCCTAATCTAGTTCCAGCATGGCACACGGAGCCTTTGGTTAATTCCTCTTCCTGGTGGGAAATGGGAGTTAAATTTGCCCGTCCAGACACCTCCACCTAGTCTCTCATTGGTTCTCCCTCTTCCTGTTTATCTTACGCAGAAATTGCAAACTGGGCCAAACAAGAGGTTAAAGGCACTGACTCTCCAAGTGGGGCGAGTTTTAGTAAAGCGTCTGGAATGTTGCACCCGAGTACCAGGGGACGAAAACTGAGACACATTTGAACACGTATCCCGATCACACGGTGGATTATACTCTGGTTCCACATGCATGTTTTAGCTGAAGGAAAAATCCCTTAAACCTGGAGAGTTGAGACCCATGGAATGGGTACCATGTAATATGACTTCAAAGGGTCTGCATTTGCTCACCGAACCTCACCAATCCTATCACTACTGCTTTTATGCCGCTGTACACACCCTTGATTCTCTTTCGGAGACATATAAATCCATAGGTTTTAAGATTCTTACTAGTCAGGTATATTCTTAGGCGTTTAATATTGGGTGTTGAGTCCACTTCGTTGAGCAAGGAGTAGCTCTTGTCTATTACATATTTGGCTTATGGAACGGTGTCTGTGCTAATTTCAATCTCTGGTTTCATGCAGCACCCCAACTCACCTTTCCCCTTAAGCAAGCATAAGTTGGTTTTCTACATTTGACACACTGTTCTGTTTTGTAATTCAGTTCCTGTGTAGCCAAGTTTACATTCCGTGTAGTAGTGATATCTTATGATGTTTCTTTTTCTGTGTGACTTATTTCTCTTAGAATCATCATACCTGAATCCACTCATTATGCTGTCACGGGCCTGATGACATAGATTTCTTTGCTGAGTGATATTGCATTGTACGTAAGTACCACAATTTCTTTATCCATTCTTCGCTTTCTGCGATATTGAACCTGTACCGTAAACGAGGTTCTTGTAAACAGAGCCGTCCCAAACTTTGGGGAGGCTGTGTCTTTTTGATTATTATTTCCCTAAGCTATACGACCATAAGTGGAAATGCCCTAGGCTCTGTTGCTTGGTTTTTTGGATGTTTCAGGAAACACCATACACTTCTCCAGAGTGGTTGTTGGCAATTTACATCCTGCCCATCAGCATAACAAGGCTCCCAGTTCTCCATGGCCTGTCCTGCCTTTCTGGATTTTACACTTTTTTCGGATGGCCCTTTTGACCGGGGGGCAGTGAGACTTCATTGTAGTGCAGATTTCCTTTGCAAGCTTGCTTGGTTGGCCAAAAAGTGCGTATGCGTTTTTTCCTGAATATATTCAGGAAAAAACACATACGCCCTTTTTGGCCAAGTGCATCATTGTGGACGTTCTGCCTCTTTTCCTATGCTTTACATACAATTCCAGTCTACCTCCTGAAATCGGTTCCCTGCAATTATGCCCCGCATTCAACTCCTCTTGGCAGCCTTACTGCAATATATTTTTGGAAGATAGCTGTCATTTATAACTCTGCAGGTTTGTGAATTACAGTGTCCCTGAGCTCCTTTCTTCAACTCGCTTTCTTGTGAGCTGGCCGCAACACCGCAGGATCTCCTCAGGCCCTAATCTAGTTCCAGCATGGCACACGGAGCCTTTGGTTAATTCCTCTTCCTGGTGGGAAATGGGAGTTAAATTTGCCCGTCCAGACACCTCCACCTAGTCTCTCATTGGTTCTCCCTCTTCCTGTTTATCTTACGCAGAAATTGCAAACTGGGCCAAACAAGAGGTTAAAGGCACTGACTCTCCAAGTGGGGAGAGTGTTAGTAAAGCGTCTGGAATGTTGCACCCGAGTACCAGGGGACGAAAACTGAGACACATTTGAACACGTATCCCGATAACACGGTGGATTATACTCTGGGTTCCACATGCATGTTTTAGCTGAAGGAAAAATCCCTTAAACCTGGAGAGTTGAGACCCATGGAATGGGTACCATGCAATATGACTTCAAAGGGTCTGCATTTGCTCACCGAACCTCACCAATCCTATCACTACTGCTTTTATGCCGCTGTACACACCCTTGATTCTCTTTTGGAGACATATAAATCCATAGGTTTTAAGATTCTTACTAGTCAGGTATATTCTTAGGCGTTTAATATTGGGTGTTGAGTCCACATCGTTGAGCAAGGAGTAGCTCTTGTCTATTACATATTTGTCTTATGGAACGGTATCTGTGCTAATTTCAATCTGTGGTTTTATGCCGCACCCCAACTCACCTTTCCCCTTAAGCAAGCATAAGTTGGTTTTCTACATTTGACACCCTGTTCTGTTTTGTAATTCAGTTCCTGTGTAGCCAAGTTTACATTCCGTGTAGTAGTGATATCTTATGATATTTCTTTTTCTGTGTGACTTATTTCTCTTAGAATCATCATACCTGAATCCACTCATTATGCTGTCACGGGCCTGATGACATAGATTTCTTTGCTGAGTGATATTGCATTGTACCTAAGTACCACAATTTCTTTATCCATTTTTCGCTTTCTGCGATATTGAACCTGTACCGTAAACGAGGTTCTTGTAAACAGAGCCGTCCCAAACTTTGGGGTGGCTGTGTCTTTCGGATTTTAATTTCCCTAAGCTATAGGACCATAAGTGGAAGTGCCCTAGGCTCTGTTGTTTTGTTTTTTGGATGTTTCAGGAAACACCATACACTTCTCCAGAATGGCTGTTGGCAATTTACATGCCGCCCATCAGCATAACAAGGCTCCCAGTTCTCCATGGCCTGTCCTGCCTTTCTGGATTTTACACTTTTTTCAGATAGCCCTTTTGACCGGGGACAGTGAGACTTCATTGTAGTGCAGATTTCCTTTTCAAGCTTGCTTGGTTGGCCAAAAAGGGCGTATGCGTTTTTTCCTGTATATATTCAGGAAAAAACGCATACGCTCTTTTTGGCCAAGTGCATCATTGTGGACGTTCTGCCTCTTTTCCTATGCTTTACATACAATTCCAGTCTACCTCCTGAAATCGGTTCCCTGCAATTCTGCCCCGCATTCAACTCCTCTTGGCAGCCTTACTGCAATATATTTTTGGAAGATAGCTGTCATTTATAACTCTGTAGGTTTGTGAATTACAGTGCCCCTGAGCTCCTTTCTTCAACTCGCTTTCTTGTGAGCTGGCCGCAACACCGCAGGATCTCCTCAGGCCCTAATCTAGTTCCAGCATGGCACACGGAGCCTTTGGTTAATTCCTCTTCCTGGTGGGAAATGAGAGTTAAATTTGCCCGTCCAGACACCTCCACCTAGTCTCTCATTGGTTCTCCCTCTTCCTGTTTATCTTACGCAGAAATTGCAAACTGGGCCAAACAAGAGGTTAAACGCACTGACTCTCCAAGTGGGGAGAGTGTTAGTAAAGCGTCTGGAATGTTGCACCCGAGTACCAGGGGACGAAAACTGAGACACATTTGAACACGTTTCCCGATCACACAGTGGATTATACTCTGGGTTCCACATGCATGTTTTAGCTGAAGGAAGAATCCCTTAAACCTGGAGAGTTGAGACCCATGGAATGGGTGCCATGCAATATGACTTCAAAGGGTCTGCATTTGCTCACCGAACCTCACCAATCCTATCACTGCTGCGTTTATGCCGCTGTACACACCCTTGATTCTCTTTCGGAGACATATAAATCCATAGGTTTTAAGATTCTTACTAGTCAGGTATATTCTTAGGCGTTTAATATTGGGTGTTGAGTCCACTTCGTTTAGCAAGGAGTAGCTCTTGTCTATTACATATTTGGCTTATGGAACGGTGTCTGTGCTAATTTCAATCTCTGGTTTCATGCAGCACCCCAACTCACCTTTCCCCTTAAGCAAGCATAAGTTGGTTTTCTACATTTGACACCCTGTTCTGTTTTGTAATTCAGTTCCTGTGTAGCCAAGTTTACATTCCGTGTAGTAGTGATATCTTATGATATTTCTTTTTCTGTGTGACTTATTTCTCTTAGAATCATCTTACCTGAATCCACTCATTATGCTGTCACGGGCCTGATGACATAGATTTCTTTGCTGAGTGATATTGCATTGTACCTAAGTACCACAATTTCTTTATCCATTTTTCGCTTTCTGTGATATTGAACCTGTACCGTAAACGAGGTTCTTGTAAACAGAGCCGTCCCAAACTTTGGGGTGGCTGTGTCTTTTTGATTATTATTTCCCTAAGCTATACGACCATAAGTGGAAATGCCCTAGGCTCTGTTGCTTGGTTTTTTGTATGTTTCAGGAAACACCATACACTTCTCCAGAGTGGTTGTTGGCAATTTACATCCCGCCCATCAGCATAACAAGGCTCCCAGTTCTCCATGGCCTGTCCTGTCTTTCTGGATTTTACACTTTTTTCGGATGGCCCTTTTGACCGGGGGGCAGTGAGACTTCATTGTAGTGCAGATTTCCTTTGCAAGCTTGCTTGGTTGGCCAAAAAGGGCGTATGCGTTTTTTCCTGTATATATTCAGGAAGAAACGCATACGCCCTTTTTGGCCAAGTGCATCATTGTGGACGTTCTGCCTCTTTTCCTATGCTTTACATGCAATTCCAGTCTACCTCCTGAAATCGGTTTCCTGCAATTCTGCCCCGCTTTCAACTCCTCTTGGCTGCCTTACTTCAATATATTTTTGGAAGATAGCTGTCATTTATAACTCTGCAGGTTTGTGAATTACAGTGCCCCTGAGCTCCTTTCTTCAACTCGCTTTCTTGTGAGCTGGCCGCAACACCGCAGGATTGCTTCGGACCCTAGTGTGGTTCCGGCATGGCACGCTGAGCCTTTGGTTAATTCCTCTTCCTGGTGGGAAATGAGAGTTAAATTTGCCCGTCCAGACACCTCCACCTAGTCTCTCATTGGTTCTCCCTATTCCTGTTCATTTTCCACAGAAATTGCAAACTGGGCCAAACAGGAGGTTAAAGTCACTGACACTCCAAGTGGGGAGAGTGTTAGTAAAGCATCTGGAATGTTGCACCCGAGTACCAGGGGACGAAAACTGAGACACATTTGAACACGTTTTCCGATCACACGGTGGATCATACTCTGGGTTCCACATGCATGTTTTAGCTGAAGGAAGAATCCCTTAAACATGGAGAGTTGAGACCCATGGAATGGGTACCATGCAATATGACTTCAAAGGGTCTGCATTTGCTCACCGAACCTCACCATCCTATCACTGCTGCGCTTATGCCGCTGTACACACGCTTGATTCTCTTTCGGAGACATATAAATCCATAGGTTTTAAGATTCTTACTAGTCAGGTATATTCTTAGGCGTTTAATATGGGGTGTTGAGTCCACTTCGTTGAGCAAGGAGTAGCTCTTGTCTATTACATATTTGGCTTATGGAATGGTATCTGTGCTAATTTCAATCTCTGGTTTTATGAAGCACCCCAACTCACCTTTCCCCTTAAGCAAGCATAAGTTGGTTTTCTACATTTGAGGCCCTGTTCTGTTTTGTAATTCAGTTCTTGTGTAGCCAAGTTTACATTCCGTGTAGTAGTGATATCTTATGATGTTTCTTTTTCTGTGTGACTTATTTCACTTAGAATCATCGTACCTGAATCCACTCATTATGCTGCTACTGGACTGATGACATAGATTTCATTGCTGAGTGATATTGCATTTTACGTAAGTACCACAACTTCTTTATCCATTTTTCGCTTTCTGTGATATTGAACTTGTACCGTAAACGAGGTTCTTGTAAACAGAGCCGGCCCAAACTTTGGGGTGGCTGTGTCTTTTGGATTTTAATTTCCCTAAGCTATAGGACCATAAGTGGAAGTGCCCTAGGCTCTGTTGCTTTGTTTTTTGGATGTTTCAGGAAACACCATACACTTCTCCAGAGTGGCTGTTGGCAATTTACATGCCGCCCATCAGCATAACAAGGCTCCCAGTTCTCCATGGCCTGTCCTGTCTTTCTGGATTTTACACTTTTTTCAGATAGCCCTTTTGACCGGGGGGCAGTGAGACTTCATTGTAGTGCAGATTTCCTTTGCAAGCTTGCTTGGTTGGCCAAAAAGTGCGTATGCGTTTTTTCCTGAATATATTCAGGAAAAAACACATACGCCCTTTTTGGCCAAGTGCATCATTGTGGACGTTCTGCCTCTTTTCCTATGCTTTACATACAATTCCAGTCTACCTCCTGAAATCGGTTCCCTGCAATTTTGCCCCGCATTCAACTCCTCTTGGCAGCCTTACTGCAATATAGTTTTGGAAGATAGCTGTCATTTATAACTCTGCAGGTTTGTGAATTACAGTGTCCCTGAGCTCCTTTCTTCAACTCGCTTTCTTGTGAGCTGGCCGCAACACCGCAGGATCTCCTCAGGCCCTAATCTAGTTCCAGCATGGCACACGGAGCCTTTGGTTAATTCCTCTTCCTGGTGGGAAATGGGAGTTAAATTTGCCCGTCCAGACACCTCCACCTAGTCTCTCATTGGTTCTCCCTCTTCCTGTTTATCTTACGCAGAAATTGCAAACTGGGCCAAACAAGAGGTTAAAGGCACTGACTCTCCAAGTGGGGCGAGTTTTAGTAAAGCGTCTGGAATGTTGCACCCGAGTACCAGGGGACGAAAACTGAGACACATTTGAACACGTATCCCGATCACACGGTGGATTATACTCTGGTTCCACATGCATGTTTTAGCTGAAGGAAAAATCCCTTAAACCTGGAGAGTTGAGACCCATGGAATGGGTACCATGTAATATGACTTCAAAGGGTCTGCATTTGCTCACCGAACCTCACCAATCCTATCACTACTGCTTTTATGCCGCTGTACACACCCTTGATTCTCTTTCGGAGACATATAAATCCATAGGTTTTAAGATTCTTACTAGTCAGGTATATTCTTAGGCGTTTAATATTGGGTGTTGAGTCCACTTCGTTGAGCAAGGAGTAGCTCTTGTCTATTACATATTTGGCTTATGGAACGGTGTCTGTGCTAATTTCAATCTCTGGTTTCATGCAGCACCCCAACTCACCTTTCCCCTTAAGCAAGCATAAGTTGGTTTTCTACATTTGACACAGTGTTCTGTTTTGTAATTCAGTTCCTGTGTAGCCAAGTTTACATTCCGTGTAGTAGTGATATCTTATGATGTTTCTTTTTCTGTGTGACTTATTTCTCTTAGAATCATCATACCT
Source organism: Leucopleurus acutus (assembly GCF_964270905.1). Classification (NCBI taxonomy): domain Eukaryota; kingdom Metazoa; phylum Chordata; class Mammalia; order Artiodactyla; family Delphinidae; genus Leucopleurus; species Leucopleurus acutus. Next base: position 32,610 of record NW_028138877.1, on the reverse strand, counting down.
GAATCCACTCATTATGCTGTCACGGGCCTGATGACATAGATTTCTTTGCTGAGTGATATTGCATTGTACGTAAGTACCACAATTTCTTTATCCATTCTTCGCTTTCTGCGATATTGAACCTGTACCGTAAACGAGGTTCTTGTAAACAGAGCCGTCCCAAACTTTGGGGAGGCTGTGTCTTTTTGATTATTATTTCCCTAAGCTATACGACCATAAGTGGAAATGCCCTAGGCTCTGTTGCTTGGTTTTTTGGATGTTTCAGGAAACACCATACACTTCTCCAGAGTGGTTGTTGGCAATTTACATCCTGCCCATCAGCATAACAAGGCTCCCAGTTCTCCATGGCCTGTCCTGCCTTTCTGGATTTTACACTTTTTTCGGATGGCCCTTTTGACCGGGGGGCAGTGAGACTTCATTGTAGTGCAGATTTCCTTTGCAAGCTTGCTTGGTTGGCCAAAAAGTGCGTATGCGTTTTTTCCTGAATATATTCAGGAAAAAACGCATACGCCCTTTTTGGCCAAGTGCATCATTGTGGACGTTCTGCCTCTTTTCCTATGCTTTACATACAATTCCAGTCTACCTCCTGAAATCGGTTCCCTGCAATTATGCCCCGCATTCAACTCCTCTTGGCAGCCTTACTGCAATATATTTTTGGAAGATAGCTGTCATTTATAACTCTGCAGGTTTGTGAATTACAGTGTCCCTGAGCTCCTTTCTTCAACTCGCTTTCTTGTGAGCTGGCCGCAACACCGCAGGATCTCCTCAGGCCCTAATCTAGTTCCAGCATGGCACACGGAGCCTTTGGTTAATTCCTCTTCCTGGTGGGAAATGGGAGTTAAATTTGCCCGTCCAGACACCTCCACCTAGTCTCTCATTGGTTCTCCCTCTTCCTGTTTATCTTACGCAGAAATTGCAAACTGGGCCAAACAAGAGGTTAAAGGCACTGACTCTCCAAGTGGGGAGAGTGTTAGTAAAGCGTCTGGAATGTTGCACCCGAGTACCAGGGGACGAAAACTGAGACACATTTGAACACGTATCCCGATAACACGGTGGATTATACTCTGGGTTCCACATGCATGTTTTAGCTGAAGGAAAAATCCCTTAAACCTGGAGAGTTGAGACCCATGGAATGGGTACCATGCAATATGACTTCAAAGGGTCTGCATTTGCTCACCGAACCTCACCAATCCTATCACTACTGCTTTTATGCCGCTGTACACACCCTTGATTCTCTTTTGGAGACATATAAATCCATAGGTTTTAAGATTCTTACTAGTCAGGTATATTCTTAGGCGTTTAATATTGGGTGTTGAGTCCACATCGTTGAGCAAGGAGTAGCTCTTGTCTATTACATATTTGTCTTATGGAACGGTATCTGTGCTAATTTCAATCTGTGGTTTTATGCCGCACCCCAACTCACCTTTCCCCTTAAGCAAGCATAAGTTGGTTTTCTACATTTGACACCCTGTTCTGTTTTGTAATTCAGTTCCTGTGTAGCCAAGTTTACATTCCGTGTAGTAGTGATATCTTATGATATTTCTTTTTCTGTGTGACTTATTTCTCTTAGAATCATCATACCTGAATCCACTCATTATGCTGTCACGGGCCTGATGACATAGATTTCTTTGCTGAGTGATATTGCATTGTACCTAAGTACCACAATTTCTTTATCCATTTTTCGCTTTCTGCGATATTGAACCTGTACCGTAAACGAGGTTCTTGTAAACAGAGCCGTCCCAAACTTTGGGGTGGCTGTGTCTTTCGGATTTTAATTTCCCTAAGCTATAGGACCATAAGTGGAAGTGCCCTAGGCTCTGTTGTTTTGTTTTTTGGATGTTTCAGGAAACACCATACACTTCTCCAGAATGGCTGTTGGCAATTTACATGCCGCCCATCAGCATAACAAGGCTCCCAGTTCTCCATGGCCTGTCCTGCCTTTCTGGATTTTACACTTTTTTCAGATAGCCCTTTTGACCGGGGACAGTGAGACTTCATTGTAGTGCAGATTTCCTTTTCAAGCTTGCTTGGTTGGCCAAAAAGGGCGTATGCGTTTTTTCCTGTATATATTCAGGAAAAAACGCATACGCTCTTTTTGGCCAAGTGCATCATTGTGGACGTTCTGCCTCTTTTCCTATGCTTTACATACAATTCCAGTCTACCTCCTGAAATCGGTTCCCTGCAATTCTGCCCCGCATTCAACTCCTCTTGGCAGCCTTACTGCAATATATTTTTGGAAGATAGCTGTCATTTATAACTCTGTAGGTTTGTGAATTACAGTGCCCCTGAGCTCCTTTCTTCAACTCGCTTTCTTGTGAGCTGGCCGCAACACCGCAGGATCTCCTCAGGCCCTAATCTAGTTCCAGCATGGCACACGGAGCCTTTGGTTAATTCCTCTTCCTGGTGGGAAATGAGAGTTAAATTTGCCCGTCCAGACACCTCCACCTAGTCTCTCATTGGTTCTCCCTCTTCCTGTTTATCTTACGCAGAAATTGCAAACTGGGCCAAACAAGAGGTTAAACGCACTGACTCTCCAAGTGGGGAGAGTGTTAGTAAAGCGTCTGGAATGTTGCACCCGAGTACCAGGGGACGAAAACTGAGACACATTTGAACACGTTTCCCGATCACACAGTGGATTATACTCTGGGTTCCACATGCATGTTTTAGCTGAAGGAAGAATCCCTTAAACCTGGAGAGTTGAGACCCATGGAATGGGTGCCATGCAATATGACTTCAAAGGGTCTGCATTTGCTCACCGAACCTCACCAATCCTATCACTGCTGCGTTTATGCCGCTGTACACACCCTTGATTCTCTTTCGGAGACATATAAATCCATAGGTTTTAAGATTCTTACTAGTCAGGTATATTCTTAGGCGTTTAATATTGGGTGTTGAGTCCACTTCGTTTAGCAAGGAGTAGCTCTTGTCTATTACATATTTGGCTTATGGAACGGTGTCTGTGCTAATTTCAATCTCTGGTTTCATGCAGCACCCCAACTCACCTTTCCCCTTAAGCAAGCATAAGTTGGTTTTCTACATTTGACACCCTGTTCTGTTTTGTAATTCAGTTCCTGTGTAGCCAAGTTTACATTCCGTGTAGTAGTGATATCTTATGATATTTCTTTTTCTGTGTGACTTATTTCTCTTAGAATCATCTTACCTGAATCCACTCATTATGCTGTCACGGGCCTGATGACATAGATTTCTTTGCTGAGTGATATTGCATTGTACCTAAGTACCACAATTTCTTTATCCATTTTTCGCTTTCTGTGATATTGAACCTGTACCGTAAACGAGGTTCTTGTAAACAGAGCCGTCCCAAACTTTGGGGTGGCTGTGTCTTTTTGATTATTATTTCCCTAAGCTATACGACCATAAGTGGAAATGCCCTAGGCTCTGTTGCTTGGTTTTTTGTATGTTTCAGGAAACACCATACACTTCTCCAGAGTGGTTGTTGGCAATTTACATCCCGCCCATCAGCATAACAAGGCTCCCAGTTCTCCATGGCCTGTCCTGTCTTTCTGGATTTTACACTTTTTTCGGATGGCCCTTTTGACCGGGGGGCAGTGAGACTTCATTGTAGTGCAGATTTCCTTTGCAAGCTTGCTTGGTTGGCCAAAAAGGGCGTATGCGTTTTTTCCTGTATATATTCAGGAAGAAACGCATACGCCCTTTTTGGCCAAGTGCATCATTGTGGACGTTCTGCCTCTTTTCCTATGCTTTACATGCAATTCCAGTCTACCTCCTGAAATCGGTTTCCTGCAATTCTGCCCCGCTTTCAACTCCTCTTGGCAGCCTTACTTTAAGATATTTTTGGAAGATGGCTGTCATTTATAACTCTGTAGGATTGTGAATTACAGTGCCCCTGAGCTCCTTTCTTCAACTCGCTTTCTTGTGAGCTGGCCGCAACACCGCAGGATTGCTTCCGGCCCTAGTTTGGTTCCGGCACGGCATGCTGGGCCTTTGGTTAATTCCTCTTCCTGGTGGGAAATGAGAGTTAAATTTGCCCGTCCAGACACCTCCACCTAGTCTCTCATTGGTTCTCCCTATTCCTGTTCATTTTCCACAGAAATTGCAAACTGGGCCAAACAGGAGGTTAAAGGCACTGACTCTCCAAGTGGGGAGAGTGTTAGGAAAGGATCTGGAATGTTGCACCCGAGTACCAGGGGACGAAAACTGAGACACATTTGAACACGTTTTCCGATCACACGGTGGATCATACTCTGGGTTCCACATGCATGTTTTAGCTGAAGGAAGAATCCCTTAAACCTGGAGAGTTGAGACCCATGGAAAGGGTACCATGCAATATGACTTCAAAGGGTCTGCATTTGCTCACCGAACCTCACCAATCCTATCACTGCTGCGCTTATGCCGCTGTACACACGCTTGATTCTCTTTCGGAGACATATAAATCCATAGGTTTTAAGATTCTTACTAGTCAGATATATTCTTAGGCGTTTAATATGGGGTGTTGAGTCCACTTCGTTGAGCAAGGAGTAGCTCTTGTCTATTACATATTTGGCTTATGGAACGGTATCTGTGCTAATTTCAATCTCTGGTTTTATGAAGCACCCCAACTCACCTTTCCCCTTAAGCAAGCATAAGTTGGTTTTCTACATTTGACACCCTGTTCTGTTTTGTAATTCAGTTCTTGTCTGGCCAAGTTTACATTCCGTGTAGTAGTGATATCTTATGATGTTTCTTTTTCTGTGTGACTTATTTCACTTAGAATCATCGTACCTGAATCCACTCATTATGCTGCTACGGGTCTGATGACATAGATTTCATTGCTGAGTGATATTGCATTGTACGTAAGTACCACAACTTCTTTATCCATTTTTCGCTTTCTGTGATATTGAACTTGTACCGTAAACGAGGTTCTTGTAAACAGAGCCGTCCCAAACTTTGGGGTGGCTGTGTCTTTTGGATTTTAATTTCCCTAAGCTATAGGACCATAAGTGGAAGTGCCCTAGGCTCTGTTGCTTTGTTTTTTGGATGTTTCAGGAAACACCATACACTTCTCCAGAGTGGCTGTTGGCAATTTACATGCCGCCCATCAGCATAACAAGGCTCCCGTTCTCCATGGCCTGTCCTGCCTTTCTGGATTTTACACTTTTTTCAGATAGCCCTTTTGACCGGGGGGCAGTGAGACTTCATTGTAGTGCAGATTTCCTTTGCAAGCTTGCTTGGTTGGCCAAAAAGGGCGTATGCGTTTTTTCCTGAATATATTCAGGAAAAAACGCATATGCCCTTTTTGGCCAAGTGCATCATTGTCGATGTTCTGCCTCTTTTCCTATGCTTTAAATGCAAATCCAGTCTACCTCCTGAAATCGGTTTCCTGAAATTCTGCCCCGCTTTCAAGTCCTCTTCGCAGCCTTACTTCAATATATTTTTGGACATTATCTGTCATTTATAACTCTCCAGGTTTGTGAATTACAGGGCCCCTGAGCTCCTTTCTTCAACTCGCTTTCTTGTGAGCTGGCCGCAAACCCGCAAGACTGCTTCAGGCCCTAATCTGCTTCTGGCAGGGCACGCTGAGCCTTTGGTTAATTTCTCTTCCTGGTGGGAAATGAGTGTTAAATATGCCCGTCCAGACACCTACCTCACTCTCAACCCCTTGGTGATGTGGGTCCTCTGGTTTGTGGCCACCTTTTCTGGGTTCCTCACCTTTCGATGATGTGGCCCCACTAGTGTGAGGACACTCCTGCCTGGTTCTCATCCACGTGGTTATGTGGACCCCCTGGTGAGAGTCTGTTCCTGGCTTTGTTCCTCACCCACCTGTGAGGGAGACCCTCTGCTGATAGGTCACTCCTGCATGGCTGGCACACATTGCCTTGGTGAAGTCAGCCGTGTGGTGGCAGTTGGAGCGTGCTGGGAATCTCCTCCCCCCGGTGATGAGGGCCCTCTTGCGTCAGGCCCTAACTGCTGGGCTCACCAACTTTTCTTCGGGAGCCCAGTGATGCTTTGGCACTCCTCTTAGGATCCCATCTCCATGGAGATGTGGGCCTTCTGCTCTGAGGTCCCAACGGCTGGGTTGTTCACATTTTCATGATGTGGGCTCTCTGGTGTTCACAGAGGCCTGGATCCCATAGCCTCTGTGCTCTTGGCCGCCTGCTGGGAGGTTCCAACTGCTGGATTCCTCACTTTTTTAATTTTTTGGGCCCTCTGTTGTGAGGATCCTCCTGCCTGCCTCACTCCCAGCCCCTTCGTGATGTGTGTCGTCTGGTTTGAGGCCACATGTGCTGGGTTCCTCACCTTTCGATGATGTGGGACCAATGGTCTTAGGAGACTCCTGCCTGGTTCACATCCCCTTGGTGATGTGGGCCCTCTGTTGAGAGTCTGATCCTGGCTGGGTTCCTCACCCATCTGTGAGGTGGGCCGTCTGCTGTGAGGTCACTCCTGCCTGGCTTGCTCACCTCGCCTTGTGGACATGAGCCCTCTGGTGGCACTTGGAGCCTGCTGGGAGCCTCCTCTCCTGGGTGATGAGGGCCCTCTGGCGTCAGGCCCTAACTGCTGGGCTCCCCACATTTTGTGATGTGCGCCCAGTGGTGCGAGGACACTCCAGCCAGGTTCACATCCCCATTGGGATGTGGGCCTTCTGCTCTGAGGTCCCAAAGCCTGGGTTGCTCACAGTTTCATGATGTGGGCTCTCTGGTATTAGTTCACTCCTGCCTGCATCCCATAGCTTCTGTGCTCTGGGCCGCCTGCTGGGAGGTTCCAACTGCTGGATTCCTCACCTTTCTTATTCTTTGGGCCCTCTGTTTTTAGGCTACTCCTGCCTGCCTCACTCCCATTCCCTTTGTGATATGTGTCCTCTGATTTGAGGCCACATGTGCTGGGTTCTGCACCTTTCGATGATGTGACCCCACTGGAGGGAAGACAGTCCTGACTGGTTCCCATCCCCTTGCTGATGTGGGCCCTCAGGTGAGAGTCTGATCCTGGCTGGGTTCCTCACCCTTCTGTGAGGTGGGCCCTCTGCTGTGAGGTCAGTCATGCCTGTCTGGCACACGTCACCTTGGCGACGTGGGCCCTCTGGTGGCAGTTGGAGTGTGCTGGGATCCTCCTCCCCTCGGTGATGAGGGCCCTCTTGCCTTAGGCCATAACTGCTGGGCTCCCCACATTTTCTGATGTGCGCCAAGTGAGTGAGGACACTCCTGCCTGGTTCCCATCCCCTTGTTGAGGTGGGCCCTCTGGCGAGAGTCTAATCCTGGCTGTGTTCCTCAACGTTCTGTGAGGTAGGCCCTCTGCTGTGAGGTCACTCCTGCCTGGCTGGCACACGTCACCTTGGAGACGTGAGCCCTCTGGTGGCAGTTGGAGCATGCAGGGCGCCTCCTCCTCTCGGTGATGACGGCCCTCTGGCGTCAGGCCCTAAATGGTGGGCTCCCCACATTTTCTGATGTGTGCCCAGTGGTGCGAGGACACTCCAGCCAGGTTCCCATTCCCATGGGGATGTGGTCCTTCTGCGCTGAGGTCTCAACTCCTGGGTTGCTCACAGTTTTGTGATGTGGGCCCTCTGCTGTGAGTTCACTGTGGCCTGGATCCCATAGCCTCGGTGTTCTGGGCCGCCTGCTGGAAGGTCTAAATGCTGGAATCCTCACGTTTTTTATATTATGTGCCCTGTGTTGTGAGGCTACTCCTGCCTGCCTCACTCCAAGGCCCTTGGTGATGTGGGTCCTCTGGTTTGAGGACACATGTGCTGGGTTCCTCACCTTAAGATGATGAGGCCCCACTGGTGTGAGGATAATCCTGACTGGGTCCCATCCCCTTTGTGATGTGGGCCCTCTGGTGAGAGTCTGATCCTGGCTGGGTTCCTCACCCATCTGTGAGGTGGGCCCTCTACTATCAGGTAACTCTTGCCTGGGTTGCTCACCTCGCCTTGTTGACATGAGCCCTCTCGTGGCAATTGGACCCTGCTGGGAGCCTCCTCAGCTCTGTGATGAGGGCCCTCTGACGTCAGGCCCTAACTGCTGGGCTCCCCAACTTTTCTTAGTGAGCCCAGTGTTGCTCAAGCACTCCTCTTAGGTTCCCATCCCCATGGGGATGTGGGCCTTCTGCTCTGAGGTTCCAACGGCTGGGTTGATCACAATTTCATGATGTGGGCTCTCTGGTGTTAGTTCACTGTGGCCTGGATCCCATAGCCTCTGTGGTCTTGGCTGCCTGCTGGGAGGTTCCAACTGCTCGATTCCTCAACTTTTGTATTCTATGGGTCCTGTGTTGTGATGCTCCTCCTGCCTGCCTCACTCGCAACCCCTTCGTGATGTGGGTCTTCTGGTTTGAGGCCACATGTGCTGGGTTAGGCAACTTTCAATGATGTGGCCCCACTGGTGTGAGGACACTCCTGTCTGGTTCCCATCCCCTTGGTGATGTGGGCCTTCTGGTGACAGTCTTATCCTGGCTGGGTTCCTCACTCTTCTGTGAGGTAGGCCCTCTGCTGTGAGGTCAATCCTGCCTGACTTGCACACATCACCTTGGCGACGTGGGCCCTCTGTTGGCACATGGAACCTGCTGGGAGCCTCCTGCCCTTGGTGATGACGGCCCTCTAGCATCAGGCTCTAACTGCTGGGCTCCCCACGTTTTCTGATGTGAGCCCAGTGATGCCAGGACACTCCTGTCAGGTTCCCATCCCCATGGGGATGTGGGCTTTCTGCTCTGAGGTCCCAATGCCTGGGTTGCTCACAGTTTCATGATGTGGGCTCTCTGGTGTTAGTTAACTCCTGCCTGCATCCCATAGCTTCTGTGCTCTCGGCCGCCTGCTGGGAGGTTCCAAATGCTGGATTCCTCACTTTTTTTATTCTTTGGGCCCTCTGTTTTTAGGCTACTCCTACCTGCCTCACTCCCATCCCCTTTGTGATGTATGTCCTCTGATATGAGGCCACATGTGCTGGGTTCCTCACCTTTCGATGATGTGGCCCCACTGGTGGGAGGACAGTCCTGACTGGTTCCCATCCCCTTGGTGTTGTGGGCCCTCTGGTGAGAGTCTCATCCTGCCTCGGTTCCTCACCCTTCTGTGAGATAGGCCCTCTGCTGTGAGGTCACTACTGCCTGGCTGGCGCATGCCACCTTGTAGACGTGGTCCCTCTGTTGGCAGTTGGAACCTGCTGGGAGTCTCCTCCCCTCAGTTATGAGGGCCCCCTGGCATCAGGCCCTAACTGCTGGGCTCCTAACATTTTCTGATATGTGCTAAGTGGTGCAAAGCCACTCCTGCCAGGTTCCCATCCCAATGGGGATGTGGGCCTTCTGTTCTGAGGTCCCAACAGCTGGGCTGCTCACAGGTTCATGATGTGGGCCCTCTGCTGTGAGTTCACTGCGGCCTGGATCCCATAGCCTCGGTGCTCTGGGCCACTTGCTGGGAGGTTCCAACTGCTGGATTCCTCAACTTTTATATTCTATGGACCCTGTGTTGTGAGGCCAGTCCTGCCAGCCTCATTCCGAACCCCTTGGTGATGTGGTTCCTCTGGTTTGAGGACACATGTGCTGGGATCCTCACCTTTCGATGATGTTGTCCCACTGGTGTGGGGACACTCCTGCCTGGTTCCCATCCCCTTGGTGATGTGGGCCCTCTGGTGAGAGTCTGATCCTGGCTGGGTTCCTCACCCTTCTGTGAGGTGGGCCCTCTGCTGTGAGGTCATTCGTGCCTGGTTGGCACACATCGCCTTGGCGACGTCAGCCCTCTGGTGGCAGTTGGAGCCTGCTGGGAGCCTCCTTCCCTTGGTGATGAGGGTCCTCTGGCGTCAGGCCCTAACTGCTGGTCGCCCAAAATTTTCTGATACGTTCTCAGTGGTGCGAGGACACTCCTACCAGAATTCCATCCCCATGGGGATGTGGGCCTCCTGCTCTGAGGTCCCAATGGCTGGGTTGCTCAGTTTCATGACATGGGCCCTGTTCTGTGAGTTCACTGTGGCCTGGATCCCATAGCCTCGGTGCTCTGGGCCGCCTGCTGGGAGGTTCCAACTGCTGGATTCCTCACTTTTTTATTCTATGTGCCCAGTGTTGTGAGGCTACTCCTGCCTGCCTCACTCCGAGGTCCTTGGTGATGTGGGTCCTCTGGTTTGAGGACACATGTGCTGAGTACCTCAGCTTTCGATGATGTGGCCCCACTGATGTGAAGACACTCCTGCCTGGTTCCCATCCCCTTGGTGATGTGGGCCCTCTGGTGAGAGTCTGATGTTGGCTGGGTTTCTCACCCTTCTGTGAGGTGGGACCTCTGCTGTGAGGTAACTCCTGCCTGGCATGCTCACGTTGCCTTGGCAATGTGAGCCCTCAGGTGGCACTTGGAGCCTGCTGGGAATCTCCTCCCCTCAGTTATGAGAGCTCTGGATAAAACACATATGCCCTTTTTTGCCAAGTGCATTATTTTCCAAGTTCTGTCTCGTTTCCTATGCTTTAAGAGCTACTCCCGTGTACGTTCTGAAATCAGTTTCCAGCAATTCTGCCCCGCATTCAAGTCCTCTTCGCAGCCTTACTTCAGTATAATTTTGGATGATAGCTGTCATTTATAACTCCGCAGGTTTCTGAATTACAGTGTCCCTGAGCTCCTTTCTTCAACTCGCTTTCTTGTGAGCTGGCCGCAACACCGCAGGATCTCCTCAGGCCCTAATCTAGTTCCAGCATGGCACACGGAGCCTTTGGTTCATTTATCTTCCTGGTGGGAAATGAGAGTTAAATTTGCCCGTCCAGACACCTACAGATAGTCTCCCATTGCTTCTCCTTATTCCTGTTCATCTTCCGAAGAAATTGCAAACTGGGCCAAACAGGAGGTTAAAGGCACTGACTCTCCAAGTGGGGAGAGTGTTAGTAAAGCGTCTGGAATGTTGCACCCGAGTACCAGGGGACGAAAACTGAGACACATTTGAACACGTTTCCTGATCACACGGTGGATCATACTCTGGGTTCCACATGCATGTTTTAGCTGAAGGAAGAATCCCTTAAACCTGGAGAGTTGAGACCCATGGAATGGGTACCATGCAATATGACTTCAAAGAGTCTACATTTGCTAACCGAACCTCACCAATCCTATCACTGCTGCGTTTATGACACTGTACACACGCTTGATTCTCTTTTGGAGACATATAAATCCATAGGTTTTAAGATTCTTACTAGTCAGGTATATTCTTAGTCGTTTAATATGGGGTGTTGAGTCCACTTCGTTGAGCAAGGAGTAGCTCTTGTCTATTACATATTTGGCTTATGGAACAGTATCTGTGCTAATTTCAATCTCTGATTTTATGCCGCACCCCAACTCACCTTTCCCCTTAAGCAAGCATAAGTTGGTTTTCTACATTTGACACCCTGTTCTGTTTTGTAATTCAGTTCCTGTGTAGCCAAGTTTACATTCCGTGTAGTAGTGATATCTTATGATGTTTCTTTTTCTGTGTGACTTATTTCTCTTAGAATCATCATACCTGAATCCACTCATTATGCTGTCACGGGCCTGATGACATAGATTTCTTTGCTGAGTGATATTGCATTGTACGTAAGTACCACAATTTCTTTATCCATTTTTCGCTTTCTGCGATATTGAACCTGTACCGTAAACGAGGTTCTTGTAAACAGAGCCATCCCAAACTTTGGGGAGGCTGTGTCTTTTTGATTATTATTTCCCTAAGCTATACGACCATAAGTGGAAATGCCCTAGGCTCTGTTGCTTGGTTTTTTGGATGTTTCAGGAAACACCATACACTTCTCCAGAGTGGCTGTTGGCAATTTACATCCCGCCCATCAGCATAACAAGGCTCCCTGTTCTCCATGGCCTGTCCTGCCTTTCTGGATTTTACACTTTTTTCAGATGGCCCTTTTGACCGGGGGGCAGTGAGACTTCATTGTAGTGCAGATTTCCTTTGCAAGCTTGCTTGGTTGGCCAAAAAGGGCGTATGCGTTTTTTCCTGAATATATTCAGGAAAAAACGCATACGCCCTTTTTGGCCAAGTGCATCATTGTGGACGTTCTGCCTCTTTTCCTATGCTTTACATGTAATTCCAGTGTACCTCCTGAAATCGGTTTCCTGCAATTCTGCCCCGCTTTCAAGTACTATTGGCCGCCTTACTTCAATATATTTTTGAAAGATAGCTGTCATTTATAACTCTGCAGGTTTGTGAATTACAGTGCCCCTGAGCTCCTTTCTTCAACTCGCTTTCTTGTGAGCTGGCCGCAACACCGCAGGATTGCTTCAGGCCCTAGTTTGGTTCCGGCACGGCATGCTGAGCCTTTGGTTAATTCCTCTTCCTGGTGGGAAATGACAGTTAAATTTGCCCGTCCAGACACCTCCACCTAGTCTCTCATTGGTTCTCCCTATTCCTGTTCATTTTCCACAGAAATTGCAAACTGGGCCAAACAGGAGGTTAAAGGCACTGATCTCCAAGTGGGGAGAGTGTTAGTAAAGCGTCTGGAATGTTGCACCCGAGTACCAGGGGACGAAAACTGAGACACATTTGAACACGTTTCCCGATCACACGGTGGATCATACTCTGGGTTCCACATGAATGTTTTAGCTGAAGGAAGAATCCCTTAAACATGGAGAGTTGAGACCCATGGAATGGGTACCATGCAATATGACTTCAAAGGGTCTGCATTTGCTCACCGAACCTCACCAATCCTATCACTGCTGCGTTTATGCCGCTGTACACACGCTTGATTCTCTTTCGGAGACATATAAATCCATAGGTTTTAAGATTCTTACTAGTCAGGTATATTGTTAGGCATTTAATATGGGGTGTTGAGTCCACTTCGTTGAGCAAGGAGTAGCTCTTGTCTATTACATATTTGGCTTATGGAACGGTATCTGTGCTAATTTCAATCTCTGGTTTTATGCAGCACCCCAACTCACCTTTCCCCTTAAGCAATCATAAGTTGGTTTTCTACATTTGACACCCTGTTCTGTTTTGTAATTCAGTTCATGTGTAGCCAAGTTTACATTCCGTGTAGTAGTGATATCTTATGATGTTTCTTTTTCTGTGTGACTTATTTCACTTAGAATCATCGTACCTGAATCCACTCATTATGCTGCTACGGGCCTGATGACATAGATTTCATTGCTGAGTGATATTGCATTGTACGTAAGTACCACAACTTCTTTATCCATTTTTCGCTTTCTGTGATATTGAACTTGTACCGTAAACGAGGTTCTTGTAAACAGAGCCGTCCCAAACTTTGGGGTGGCTGTGTCTTTTTGATTTCAATTTTCCTAAGCTATAGGACCATAAGTGGAAGTGCCCTAGGCTCTGTTGCTTTGTTTTTTGGATGTTTCAGGAAACACCATACACTTCTCCAGAGTGGCTGCTGGCAATTTACATCCCGCCCATCAGCATAACAAGGCTCCCAGTCCTCCATGGCCTGTCCTGCCTTTCTGGATTTTACACTTTTTTCAGATGGCCCTTTTGACCGGGGGGCAGTGAGACTTCATTGTAGTGCAGATTTCCTTTGCAAGCTTGCTTGGTTGGCCAAAAAGGGCGTATGCGTTTTTTCCTGAATATATTCAGGAAAAAACGCATACGCCCTTTTTGGCCAAGTGCATCATTGTCGATGTTCTGTCTCTTTTCCTATGCTTTAATGCAAATCCAGTCTACCTCCTGAAATCGGTTTCCTGAAATTCTGCCCTGCTTTCAAGTCCTCTTCGCAGCCTTACTTCAATATATTTTTGGACGTTATCTGTCATTTATAACTCTCCAGGTTTGTGAATTACAGGGCCCCTGAGCTCCTTTCTTCAACTCGCTTTCTTGTGAGCTGGCCGCAAACCCGCAAGACTGCTTCAGGCCCTAATCTGCTTCTGGCAGGGCACGCTGAGCCTTTGGTTAATTTCTCTTCCTGGTGGGAAATGAGTGTTAAATATGCCCGTCCAGACACCTACCTCACTCTCAACCCCTTGGTGATGTGGGTCCTCTGGTTTGTGGCCACCTTTTCTGGGTTCCTCACCTTTCGATGATGTGGCCCCACTAGTGTGAGGACACTCCTGCCTGGTTCTCATCCACGTGGTTATGTGGACCCCCTGGTGAGAGTCTGTTCCTGGCTTTGTTCCTCACCCACCTGTGAGGGAGACCCTCTGCTGATAGGTCACTCCTGCATGGCTGGCACACATTGCCTTGGTGAAGTCAGCCGTGTGGTGGCAGTTGGAGCGTGCTGGGAATCTCCTCCCCCCGGTGATGAGGGCCCTCTTGCGTCAGGCCCTAACTGCTGGGCTCACCAACTTTTCTTAGGGAGCCCAGTGATGCTTTGGCACTCCTCTTAGGATCCCATCTCCATGGAGATGTGGGCCTTCTGCTCTGAGGTCCCAACGGCTGGGTTGTTCACATTTTCATGATGTGGGCTCTCTGGTGTTCACAGAGGCCTGGATCCCATAGCCTCTGTGCTCTTGGCCGCCTGCTGGGAGGTTCCAACTGCTGGATTCCTCACTTTTTTAATTTTTTGGGCCCTCTGTTGTGAGGATCCTCCTGCCTGCCTCACTCCCAGCCCCTTCGTGATGTGTGTCGTCTGGTTTGAGGCCACATGTGCTGGGTTCCTCACCTTTCGATGATGTGGGACCAATGGTCTTAGGAGACTCCTGCCTGGTTCACATCCCCTTGGTGATGTGGGCCCTCTGTTGAGAGTCTGATCCTGGCTGGGTTCCTCACCCATCTGTGAGGTGGGCCGTCTGCTGTGAGGTCACTCCTGCCTGGCTTGCTCACCTCGCCTTGTGGACATGAGCCCTCTGGTGGCACTTGGAGCCTGCTGGGAGCCTCCTCTCCTCGGTGATGAGGGCCCTCTGGCGTCAGGCCCTAACTGCTGGGCTCCCCACATTTTGTGATGTGCGCCCAGTGGTGCGAGGACACTCCAGCCAGGTTCACATCCCCATTGGGATGTGGGCCTTCTGCTCTGAGGTCCCAAAGCCTGGGTTGCTCACAGTTTCATGATGTGGGCTCTCTGGTATTAGTTCACTCCTGCCTGCATCCCATAGCTTCTGTGCTCTGGGCCGCCTGCTGGGAGGTTCCAACTGCTGGATTCCTCACCTTTCTTATTCTTTGGGCCCTCTGTTTTTAGGCTACTCCTGCCTGCCTCACTCCCATTCCCTTTGTGATATGTGTCCTCTGATTTGAGGCCACATGTGCTGGGTTCCGCACCTTTCGATGATGTGACCCCACTGGAGGGAAGACAGTCCTGACTGGTTCCCATCCCCTTGCTGATGTGGGCCCTCAGGTGAGAGTCTGATCCTGGCTGGGTTCCTCACCCTTCTGTGAGGTGGGCCCTCTGCTGTGAGGTCAGTCATGCCTGTCTGGCACACGTCACCTTGGCGACGTGGGCCCTCTGGTGGCAGTTGGAGTGTGCTGGGATCCTCCTCCCCTCGGTGATGAGGGCCCTCTTGCCTTAGGCCATAACTGCTGGGCTCCCCACATTTTCTGATGTGCGCCAAGTGAGTGAGGACACTCTTGCCAGGTTCCCATCCCCATGGCGATATGGGCCTTCTGCTCTGAGGTCAAAACGGCTGGCTTGCTCACAGTACCAAGATGTGGGCCCTCTGCTGTGAGTTCACTCCGGCAAGGATCCCTTATCATCGGTGCTCTGAGCTGCCTGCTGGGAGGTTCCAACTGCTGGATTCCTCAACTTTTTTATTCTATGTGCCCTCTGTTGTGAGGCTCCTCCTGCCTGCCTCACTGCCAGCCCCTTGGTGATGACTGTCCTATGGCTTGAGGCCACATGTGCTGCGTTCCTCACCTTTCAATGATGTG
This sequence comes from Leucopleurus acutus, assembly GCF_964270905.1. Classification (NCBI taxonomy): domain Eukaryota; kingdom Metazoa; phylum Chordata; class Mammalia; order Artiodactyla; family Delphinidae; genus Leucopleurus; species Leucopleurus acutus. The sequence continues at coordinate 16,918 of NW_028138877.1, read as the reverse complement.
ACCCCACTCGTGTGAGGACACTCCTGCCTGGTTCCCATCCCCTTGGTGAGGTGGGCCCTCTGGCGAGAGTCTAATCCTGGCTGGGTTCCTCAACGTTCTGTGAGGTAGGCCCTCTGCTGTGAGGTCACTCCTGCCTGGCTGGCACACGTCACCTTGGAGACGTGAGCCCTCTGGTGGCAGTTGGAGCATGCAGGGCGCCTCCTCCTCTCGGTGATGACGGCCCTCTGGCGTCAGGCCCTAAATGGTGGGCTCCCCACATTTTCTGATGTGTGCCCAGTGGTGCGAGGACACTCCAGCCAGGTTCCCATTCCCATGGGGATGTGGTCCTTCTGCGCTGAGGTCTCAACTCCTGGGTTGCTCACAGTTTTGTGATGTGGGCCCTCTGCTGTGAGTTCACTGTGGCCTGGATCCCATAGCCTCGGTGTTCTGGGCCGCCTGCTGGAAGGTCTAAATGCTGGAATCCTCACGTTTTTTATATTATGTGCCCTGTGTTGTGAGGCTACTCCTGCCTGCCTCACTCCAAGGCCCTTGGTGATGTGGGTCCTCTGGTTTGAGGACACATGTGCTGGGTTCCTCACCTTAAGATGATGAGGCCCCACTGGTGTGAGGATAATCCTGACTGGGTCCCATCCCCTTTGTGATGTGGGCCCTCTGGTGAGAGTCTGATCCTGGCTGGGTTCCTCACCCATCTGTGAGGTGGGCCCTCTACTATCAGGTAACTCTTGCCTGGGTTGCTCACCTCGCCTTGTTGACATGAGCCCTCTGGTGGCAATTGGACCCTGCTGGGAGCCTCCTCAGCTCTGTGATGAGGGCCCTCTGACGTCAGGCCCTAACTGCTGGGCTCCCCAACTTTTCTTAGTGAGCCCAGTGTTGCTCAAGCACTCCTCTTAGGTTCCCATCCCCATGGGGATGTGGGCCTTCTGCTCTGAGGTTCCAACGGCTGGGTTGATCACAATTTCATGATGTGGGCTCTCTGGTGTTAGTTCACTGTGGCCTGGATCCCATAGCCTCTGTGGTCTTGGCTGCCTGCTGGGAGGTTCCAAATGCTCGATTCCTCAACTTTTGTATTCTATGGGTCCTGTGTTGTGATGCTCCTCCTGCCTGCCTCACTCGCAACCCCTTCGTGATGTGGGTCTTCTGGTTTGAGGCCACATGTGCTGGGTTAGGCAACTTTCAATGATGTGGCCCCACTGGTGTGAGGACACTCCTGTCTGGTTCCCATCCCCTTGGTGATGTGGGCCTTCTGGTGACAGTCTTATCCTGGCTGGGTTCCTCACTCTTCTGTGAGGTAGGCCCTCTGCTGTGAGGTCAATCCTGCCTGACTTGCACACATCACCTTGGCGACGTGGGCCCTCTGTTGGCACATGGAACCTGCTGGGAGCCTCCTGCCCTCGGTGATGACGGCCCTCTAGCATCAGGCTCTAACTGCTGGGCTCCCCACGTTTTCTGATGTGAGCCCAGTGATGCCAGGACACTCCTGTCAGGTTCCCATCCCCATGGGGATGTGGGCTTTCTGCTCTGAGGTCCCAATGCCTGGGTTGCTCACAGTTTCATGATGTGGGCTCTCTGGTGTTAGTTAACTCCTGCCTGCATCCCATAGCTTCTGTGCTCTCGGCCGCCTGCTGGGAGGTTCCAAATGCTGGATTCCTCACTTTTTTTATTCTTTGGGCCCTCTGTTTTTAGGCTACTCCTACCTGCCTCACTCCCATCCCCTTTGTGATGTATGTCCTCTGATATGAGGCCACATGTGCTGGGTTCCTCACCTTTCGATGATGTGGCCCCACTGGTGGGAGGACAGTCCTGACTGGTTCCCATCCCCTTGGTGTTGTGGGCCCTCTGGTGAGAGTCTCATCCTGCCTCGGTTCCTCACCCTTCTGTGAGATAGGCCCTCTGCTGTGAGGTCACTACTGCCTGGCTGGCGCATGCCACCTTGTAGACGTGGTCCCTCTGTTGGCAGTTGGAACCTGCTGGGAGTCTCCTCCCCTCAGTTATGAGGGCCCCCTGGCATCAGGCCCTAACTGCTGGGCTCCTAACATTTTCTGATATGTGCTAAGTGGTGCAAAGCCACTCCTGCCAGGTTCCCATCCCAGTGGGGATGTGGGCCTTCTGTTCTGAGGTCCCAACAGCTGGGCTGCTCACAGGTTCATGATGTGGGCCCTCTGCTGTGAGTTCACTGCGGCCTGGATCCCATAGCCTCGGTGCTCTGGGCCACTTGCTGGGAGGTTCCAACTGCTGGATTCCTCAACTTTTATATTCTATGGACCCTGTGTTGTGAGGCCAGTCCTGCCAGCCTCATTCCGAACCCCTTGGTGATGTGGTTCCTCTGGTTTGAGGACACATGTGCTGGGATCCTCACCTTTCGATGATGTTGTCCCACTGGTGTGGGGACACTCCTGCCTGGTTCCCATCCCCTGGGTGATGTGGGCCCTCTGGTGAGAGTCTGATCCTGGCTGGGTTCCTCACCCTTCTGTGAGGTGGGCCCTCTGCTGTGAGGTCATTCGTGCCTGGTTGGCACACATCGCCTTGGCGACGTCAGCCCTCTGGTGGCAGTTGGAGCCTGCTGGGAGCCTCCTCTTCTCGGTGATGAGTGCCCTCTGGCGTCAGGCCCTAACTGCTGGTCGCCCAAAATTTTCTGATATGTTCTCAGTGGTGCGAGGACACTCCTAACAGAATTCCATCCCCATGGGGATGTGGGCCTCCTGCTCTGAGGTCCCAATGGCTGGGTTGCTCAGTTTCATGACATGGGCCCTGTTCTGTGAGTTCACTGTGGCCTGGATCCCATAGCCTCGGTGCTCTGGGCCGCCTGCTGGGAGGTTCCAACTGCTGGATTCCTCACTTTTTTATTCTATGTGCCCAGTGTTGTGAGGCTACTCCTGCCTGCCTCACTCCGAGGTCCTTGGTGATGTGGGTCCTCTGGTTTGAGGACACATGTGCTGAGTACCTCAGCTTTCGATGATGTGGCCCCACTGATGTGAAGACACTCCTGCCTGGTTCCCATCCCCTTGGTGATGTGGGCCCTCTGGTGAGAGTCTGATGTTGGCTGGGTTTCTCACCCTTCTGTGAGGTGGGACCTCTGCTGTGAGGTAACTCCTGCCTGGCATGCTCACGTTGCCTTGGCAATGTGAGCCCTCAGGTGGCACTTGGAGCCTGCTGGGAATCTCCTCCCCTCAGTTATGAGAGCTCTGGATAAAACACATATGCCCTTTTTTGCCAAGTGCATTATTTTCCAAGTTCTGTCTCTTTTCCTATGCTTTAAGAGCTACTCCCGTGTACGTTCTGAAATCAGTTTCCAGCAATTCTGCCCCGCATTCAACTCCTCTTCGCAGACTTACTTCAGTATAATTTTGGATGATAGCTGTCATTTATAACTCCGCAGGTTTCTGAATTACAGTGCCCCTGAGCTCCTTTCTTCAACTCACTTTCTTGTGAGCTGGCCGCAACACCACAGGATCTCCTCAGGCCCTAATCTAGTTCCAGCATGGCACACGGAACCTTTGGTTCATTTATCTTCCTGGTGGGAAATGAGAGTTAAATTTGCCGTTCCAGACACCTACAGATAGTCTCCCATTGCTTCTCCTTATTCCTGTTCATCTTCCGAAGAAATTGCAAACTGGGCCAAACAGGAGGTTAAAGGCACTGACTCTCCAAGTGGGGAGAGTGTTAGTAAAGCGTCTGGAATGTTGCACCCAAGTACCAGGGGACGAAAACTGAGACACATTTGAACACGTTTCCCGATCACACGGTGGATCATACTCTGGGTTCCACATGCATGTTTTAGCTGAAGGAAGAATCCCTTAAACCTGGAGAGTTGAGACCCATGGAATGGGTACCATGCAATATGACTTCAAAGAGTCTGCATTTGCTAACCGAACCTCACCAATCCTATCACTGCTGCGTTTATGACACTGTACACACGCTTGATTCTCTTTCGGAGACATATAAATCCATAGGTTTTAAGATTCTTACTAGTCAGGTATATTCTTAGGCGTTTAATATGGGGTGTTGAGTCCACTTCGTTGAGCAAGGAGTAGCTCTTGTCTATTACATATTTGGCTTATGGAACAGTATCTGTGCTAATTTCAATCTCTGATTTTATGCCGCACCCCAACTCACCTTTCCCCTTAAGCAAGCATAAGTTGGTTTTCTACATTTGACACCCTGTTCTGTTTTGTAATTCAGTTCCTGTGTAGCCAAGTTTACATTCCGTGTAGTAGTGATATCTTATGATGTTTCTTTTTCTGTGTGACTTATTTCTCTTAGAATCATCATACCTGAATCCACTCCTTATGCTGTCACGGGCCTGATGACATAGATTTCTTTGCTGAGTGATATTGCATTGTACGTAAGTACCACAATTTCTTTATCCATTTTTCGCTTTCTGCGATATTGAACCTGTACCGTAAACGAGGTTCTTGTAAACAGAGCCATCCCAAACTTTGGGGAGGCTGTGTCTTTTTGATTATTATTTCCCTAAGCTATACGACCATAAGTGGAAATGCCCTAGGCTCTGTTGCTTGTTTTTTTGGATGTTTCAGGAAACACCATACACTTCTCCAGAGTGGCTGTTGGCAATTTACATCCCGCCCATCAGCATAACAAGGCTCCCAGTTCTCCATGGCCTGTCCTGCCTTTCTGGATTTTACACTTTTTTCAGATGGCCCTTTTGACCAGGGGGCAGTGAGACTTCATTGTAGTGCAGATTTCCTTTGCAAGCTTGCTTGGTTGGCCAAAAAGGGCGTATGCGTTTTTTCCTGAATATATTCAGGAAAAAACGCATACGCCCTTTTTGGCCAAGTGCATCATTGTGGACATTCTGCCTCTTTTCCTATGCTTTACATGCAATTCCAGTCTACCTCCTGAAATCGTTTTCCTGCAATTCTGCCCCGCTTTCAACTCCTCTTGGCAGCCTTACTTTAAGATATTTTTGGAAGATGGCTGTCATTTATAACTCTGCAGGTTTGTGAATTACAGTGCCCCTGAGCTCCTTTCTTCAACTCGCTTTCTTGTGAGCTGGCCGCAACACCGCAGGATTGCTTCGGACCCTAGTGTGGTTCCGGCATGGCACGCTGAGCCTTTGGTTAATTCCTCTTCCTGGTGGGAAATGAGAGTTAAATTTGCCCGTCCGGACACCTCCACCTAGTCTCTCATTGGTTCTCCCTATTCCTGTTCATTTTCCACAGAAATTGCAAACTGGGCCAAACAGGAGGTTAAAGTCACTGACACTCCAAGTGGGGAGAGTGTTAGTAAAGCATCTGGAATGTTGCACCCGAGTACCAGGGGACGAAAACTGAGACACATTTGAACACGTTTTCCGATCACACGGTGGATCATACTCTGGGTTCCACATGCATGTTTTAGCTGAAGGAAGAATCCCTTAAACATGGAGAGTTGAGACCCATGGAATGGGTACCATGCAATATGACTTGAAAGGGTCTGCATTTGCTCACCGAACCTCACCAATCCTATCACTGCTGCGCTTATGCCGCTGTACACACGCTTGATTCTCTTTCGGAGACATATAAATCCATAGGTTTTAAGATTCTTACTAGTCAGGTATATTCTTAGGCGTTTAATATGGGGTGTTGAGTCCACTTCGTTGAGCAAGGAGTAGCTCTTGTCTATTACATATTTGGCTTATGGAACGGTATCTGTGCTAATTTCAATCTCTGGTTTTATGAAGCACCCCAACTCACCTTTCCCCTTAAGCAAGCATAAGTTGGTTTTCTACATTTGAGGCCCTGTTCTGTTTTGTAATTCAGTTCTTGTCTGGCCAAGTTTACATTCCGTGTAGTAGTGATATCTTATGATGTTTCTTTTTCTGTGTGACTTATTTCACTTAGAATCATCGTACCTGAATCCACTCATTATGCTGCTACGGGCCTGATGACATAGATTTCATTGCTGAGTGATATTGCATTGTACGTAAGTACCACAACTTCTTTATCCATTTTTCGCTTTCTGTGATATTGAACTTGTACCGTAAACGAGGTTCTTGTAAACAGAGCCGGCCCAAACTTTGGGGTGGCTGTGTCTTTTGGATTTTAATTTCCCTAAGCTATAGGACCATAAGTGGAAGTGCCCTAGGCTCTGTTGCTTTGTTTTTTGGATGTTTCAGGAAACACCATACACTTCTCCAGAGTGGCTGTTGGCAATTTACATGCCGCCCATCAGCATAACAAGGCTCCCAGTTCTCCATGGCCTGTCCTGCCTTTCTGGATTTTACACTTTTTTCAGATAGCCCTTTTGACCGGGGGGCAGTGAGACTTCATTGTAGTGCAGATTTCCTTTGCAAGCTTGCTTGGTTGGCCAAAAAGGGCGTATGCGTTTTTTCCTGAATATATTCAGGAAAAAACGCATACGCCCTTTTTGGCCAAGTGCATCATTGTCGATGTTCTGTCTCTTTTCCTATGCTTTAAATGCAAATCCAGTCTACCTCCTGAAATCGGTTTCCTGAAATTCTGCCCTGCTTTCAAGTCCTCTTCGCAGCCTTACTTCAATATATTTTTGGACGTTATCTGTCATTTATAACTCTCCAGGTTTGTGAATTACAGGGCCCCTGAGCTCCTTTCTTCAACTCGCTTTCTTGTGAGCTGGCCGCAAACCCGCAAGACTGCTTCAGGCCCTAATCTGCTTCTGGCAGGGCACGCTGAGCCTTTGGTTAATTTCTCTTCCTGGTGGGAAATGAGTGTTAAATATGCCCGTCCAGACACCTACCTCACTCTCAACCCCTTGGTGATGTGGGTCCTCTGGTTTGTGGCCACCTTTTCTGGGTTCCTCACCTTTCGATGATGTGGCCCCACTAGTGTGAGGACACTCCTGCCTGGTTCTCATCCACGTGGTTATGTGGACCCCCTGGTGAGAGTCTGTTCCTGGCTTTGTTCCTCACCCACCTGTGAGGGAGACCCTCTGCTGATAGGTCACTCCTGCATGGCTGGCACACATTGCCTTGGTGAAGTCAGCCGTGTGGTGGCAGTTGGAGCGTGCTGGGAATCTCCTCCCCCTGGTGATGAGGGCCCTCTTGCGTCAGGCCCTAACTGCTGGGCTCACCAACTTTTCTTAGGGAGCCCAGTGATGCTTTGGCACTCCTCTTAGGATCCCATCTCCATGGAGATGTGGGCCTTCTGCTCTGAGGTCCCAACGGCTGGGTTGTTCACATTTTCATGATGTGGGCTCTCTGGTGTTCACAGAGGCCTGGATCCCATAGCCTCTGTGCTCTTGGCCGCCTGCTGGGAGGTTCCAACTGCTGGATTCCTCACTTTTTTAATTTTTTGGGCCCTCTGTTGTGAGGATCCTCCTGCCTGCCTCACTCCCAGCCCCTTCGTGATGTGTGTCGTCTGGTTTGAGGCCACATGTGCTGGGTTCCTCACCTTTCGATGATGTGGGACCAATGGTCTTAGGAGACTCCTGCCTGGTTCACATCCCCTTGGTGATGTGGGCCCTCTGTTGAGAGTCTGATCCTGGCTGGGTTCCTCACCCATCTGTGAGGTGGGCCGTCTGCTGTGAGGTCACTCCTGCCTGGCTTGCTCACCTCGCCTTGTGGACATGAGCCCTCTGGTGGCACTTGGAGCCTGCTGGGAGCCTCCTCTCCTGGGTGATGAGGGCCCTCTGGCGTCAGGCCCTAACTGCTGGGCTCCCCACATTTTGTGATGTGCGCCCAGTGGTGCGAGGACACTCCAGCCAGGTTCACATCCCCATTGGGGTGTGGGCCTTCTGCTCTGAGGTCCCAAAGCCTGGGTTGCTCACAGTTTCATGATGTGGGCTCTCTGCTGTTAGTTCACTCCTGCCTGCATCCCATAGCTTCTGTGCTCTGGGCCGCCTGCTGGGAGGTTCCAACTGCTGGATTCCTCACCTTTCTTATTCTTTGGGCCCTCTGTTTTTAGGCTACTCCTGCCTGCCTCACTCCCATTCCCTTTGTGATATGTGTCCTCTGATTTGAGGCCACATGTGCTGGGTTCCGCACCTTTCGATGATGTGACCCCACTGGAGGGAAGACAGTCCTGACTGGTTCCCATCCCCTTGCTGATGTGGGCCCTCAGGTGAGAGTCTGATCCTGGCTGGGTTCCTCACCCTTCTGTGAGGTGGGCCCTCTGCTGTGAGGTCAGTCATGCCTGTCTGGCACACGTCACCTTGGCGACGTGGGCCCTCTGGTGGCAGTTGGAGTGTGCTGGGATCCTCCTCCCCTCGGTGATGAGGGCCCTCTTGCCTTAGGCCATAACTGCTGGGCTCCCCACATTTTCTGATGTGCGCCAAGTGAGTGAGGACACTCTTGCCAGGTTCCCATCCCCATGGCGATATGGGCCTTCTGCTCTGAGGTCAAAACGGCTGGCTTGCTCACAGTACCAAGATGTGGGCCCTCTGCTGTGAGTTCACTCCGGCAAGGATCCCTTATCATCGGTGCTCTGAGCCGCCTGCTGGGAGGTTCCAACTGCTGGATTCCTCAACTTTTTTATTCTATGTGCCCTCTGTTGTGAGGCTCCTCCTGCCTGCCTCACTGCCAGCCCCTTGGTGATGACTGTCCTATGGCTTGAGGCCACATGTGCTGCGTTCCTCCTTTCGATGATGTGACCCCACTCGTGTGAGGACACTCCTGCCTGGTTCCCATCCCCTTGGTGAGGTGGGCCCTCTGGCGAGAGTCTAATCCTGGCTGGGTTCCTCAACGTTCTGTGAGGTAGGCCCTCTGCTGTGAGGTCACTCCTGCCTGGCTGGCACACGTCACCTTGGAGACGTGAGCCCTCTGGTGGCAGTTGGAGCGTGCAGGGCGCCTCCTCCTCTCGGTGATGACGGCCCTCTGGCGTCAGGCCCTAAATGGTGGGCTCCCCACATTTTCTGATGTGCGCCCAGTGGTGCGAGGACACTCCAGCCAGGTTCCCATTCCCATGGGGATGTGGTCCTTCTGCGCTGAGGTCTCAACTCCTGGGTTGCTCACAGTTTTGTGATGTGGGCCCTCTGCTGTGAGTTCACTGTGGCCTGGATCCCATAGCCTCGGTGTTCTGGGCCGCCTGCTGGAAGGTCTAAATGCTGGAATCCTCACGTTTTTTTATATTATGTGCCCTGTGTTGTGAGGCTACTCCTGCCTGCCTCACTCCAAGGCCCTTGGTGATGTGGGTCCTCTGGTTTGAGGACACATGTGCTGGGTTCCTCACCTTAAGATGATGAGGCCCCACTGGTGTGAGGATAATCCTGACTGGGTCCCATCCCCTTTGTGATGTGGGCCCTCTGGTGAGAGTCTGATCCTGGCTGGGTTCCTCACCCATCTGTGAGGTGGGCCCTCTACTATCAGGTAACTCTTGCCTGGGTTGCTCACCTCGCCTTGTTGACATGAGCCCTCTGGTGGCAATTGGACCCTGCTGGGAGCCTCCTCAGCTCTGTGATGAGGGCCCTCTGACGTCAGGCCCTAACTGCTGGGCTCCCCAACTTTTCTTAGTGAGCCCAGTGTTGCTCAAGCACTCCTCTTAGGTTCCCATCCCCATGGGGATGTGGGCCTTCTGCTCTGAGGTTCCAACGGCTGGGTTGATCACAGTTTCATGATGTGGGCTCTCTGGTGTTAGTTCACTGTGGCCTGGATCCCATAGCCTCTGTGGTCTTGGCTGCCTGCTGGGAGGTTCCAACTGCTCGATTCCTCAACTTTTGTATTCTATGGGTCCTGTGTTGTGATGCTCCTCCTGCCTGCCTCACTCGCAACCCCTTCGTGATGTGGGTCTTCTGGTTTGAGGCCACATGTGCTGGGTTAGGCAACTTTCAATGATGTGGCCCCACTGGTGTGAGGACACTCCTGTCTGGTTCCCATCCCCTTGGTGATGTGGGCCTTCTGGTGACAGTCTTATCCTGGCTGGGTTCCTCACTCTTCTGTGAGGTAGGCCCTCTGCTGTGAGGTCAATCCTGCCTGACTTGCACACATCACCTTGGCGACGTGGGCCCTCTGTTGGCACATGGAACCTGCTGGGAGCCTCCTGCCCTCGGTGATGACGGCCCTCTAGCATCAGGCTCTAACTGCTGGGCTCCCCACGTTTTCTGATGTGAGCCCAGTGATGCCAGGACACTCCTGTCAGGTTCCCATCCCCATGGGGATGTGGGCTTTCTGCTCTGAGGTCCCAATGCCTGGGTTGCTCACAGTTTCATGATGTGGGCTCTCTGGTGTTAGTTAACTCCTGCCTGCATCCCATAGCTTCTGTGCTCTCGGCCGCCTGCTGGGAGGTTCCAAATGCTGGATTCCTCACTTTTTTTATTCTTTGGGCCCTCTGTTTTTAGGCTACTCCTACCTGCCTCACTCCCATCCCCTTTGTGATGTATGTCCTCTGATATGAGGCCACATGTGCTGGGTTCCTCACCTTTCGATGATGTGGCCCCACTGGTGGGAGGACAGTCCTGACTGGTTCCCATCCCCTTGGTGTTGTGGGCCCTCTGGTGAGAGTCTCATCCTGCCTCGGTTCCTCACCCTTCTGTGAGATAGGCCCTCTGCTGTGAGGTCACTACTGCCTGGCTGGCGCATGCCACCTTGTAGACGTGGTCCCTCTGTTGGCAGTTGGAACCTGCTGGGAGTCTCCTCCCCTCAGTTATGAGGGCCCCCTGGCATCAGGCCCTAACTGCTGGGCTCCTAACATTTTCTGATATGTGCTAAGTGGTGCAAAGCCACTCCTGCCAGGTTCCCATCCCAATGGGGATGTGGGCCTTCTGTTCTGAGGTCCCAACAGCTGGGCTGCTCACAGGTTCATGATGTGGGCCCTCTGCTGTGAGTTCACTGCGGCCTGGATCCCATAGCCTCGGTGCTCTGGGCCACTTGCTGGGAGGTTCCAACTGCTGGATTCCTCAACTTTTATATTCTATGGACCCTGTGTTGTGAGGCCAGTCCTGCCAGCCTCATTCCGAACCCCTTGGTGATGTGGTTCCTCTGGTTTGAGGACACATGTGCTGGGATCCTCACCTTTCGATGATGTTGTCCCACTGGTGTGGGGACACTCCTGCCTGGTTCCCATCCCCTTGGTGATGTGGGCCCTCTGGTGAGAGTCTGATCCTGGCTGTGTTCCTCACCCTTCTGTGAGGTGGGCCCTCTGCTGTGAGGTCATTCGTGCCTGGTTGGCACACATCGCCTTGGCGACGTCAGCCCTCTGGTGGCAGTTGGAGCCTGCTGGGAGCCTCCTCTTCTCGGTGATGAGTGCCCTCTGGCGTCAGGCCCTAACTGCTGGTCGCCCAAAATTTTCTGATATGTTCTCAGTGGTGCGAGGACACTCCTACCAGAATTCCATCCCCATGGGGATGTGGGCCTCCTGCTCTGAGGTCCCAATGGCTGGGTTGCTCAGTTTCATGACATGGGCCCTGTTCTGTGAGTTCACTGTGGCCTGGATCCCATAGCCTCAGTGCTCTGGGCCGCCTGCTGGGAGGTTCCAACTGCTGGATTCCTCACTTTTTTATTCTATGTGCCCAGTGTTGTGAGGCTACTCCTGCCTGCCTCACTCCGAGGTCCTTGGTGATGTGGGTCCTCTGGTTTGAGGACACATGTGCTGAGTACCTCAGCTTTCAATGATGTGGCCCCACTGATGTGAAGACACTCCTGCCTGGTTCCCATCCCCTTGGTGATGTGGGCCCTCTGGTGAGAGTCTGATGTTGGCTGGGTTTCTCACCCTTCTGTGAGGTGGGACCTCTGCTGTGAGGTAACTCCTGCCTGGCATGCTCACGTTGCCTTGGCAATGTGAGCCCTCAGGTGGCACTTGGAGCCTGCTGGGAATCTCCTCCCCTCAGTTATGAGAGCTCTGGATAAAACACATATGCCCTTTTTTGCCAAGTGCATTATTTTCCAAGTTCTGTCTCTTTTCCTATGCTTTAAGAGCTACTCCCGTGTACGTTCTGAAATCAGTTTCCAGCAATTCTGCCCCGCATTCAAGTCCTCTTCGCAGCCTTACTTCAGTATAATTTTGGATGATAGCTGTCATTTATAACTCCGCAGGTTTCTGAATTACAGTGCCCCTGAGCTCCTTTCTTCAACTCACTTTCTTGTGAGCTGGCCGCAACACCGCAGGATCTCCTCAGGCCCTAATCTAGTTCCAGCATGGCACACGGAGCCTTTGGTTCATTTATCTTCCTGGTGGGAAATGAGAGTTAAATTTGCCCGTCCAGACACCTACAGATAGTCTCCCATTGCTTCTCCTTATTCCTGTTCATCTTCCGAAGAAATTGCAAACTGGGCCAAACAGGAGGTTAAAGGCACTGACTCTCCAAGTGGGGAGAGTGTTAGTAAAGCATCTGGAATGTTGCACCCGAGTACCAGGGGACGAAAACTGAGACACATTTGAACACGTTTCCCGATCACACGGTGGATCATACTCTGGGTTCCACATGCATGTTTTAGCTGAAGGAAGAATCCCTTAAACCTGGAGAGTTGAGACCCATGGAATGGGTACCATGCAATATGACTTCAAAGAGTCTGCATTTGCTAACCGAACCTCACCAATCCTATCACTGCTGCGTTTATGACACTGTACACACGCTTGATTCTCTTTCGGAGACATATAAATCCATAGGTTTTAAGATTCTTACTAGTCAGGTATATTCTTAGTCGTTTAATATGGGGTGTTGAGTCCACTTCGTTGAGCAAGGAGTAGCTCTTGTCTATTACATATTTGGCTTATGGAACAGTATCTGTGCTAATTTCAATCTCTGATTTTATGCCGCACCCCAACTCACCTTTCCCCTTAAGCAAGCATAAGTTGGTTTTCTACATTTGACACCCTGTTCTGTTTTGTAATTCAGTTCTTGTCTGGCCAAGTTTACATTCCGTGTAGTAGTGATATCTTATGATGTTTCTTTTTCTGTGTGACTTATTTCACTTAGAATCATCGTACCTGAATCCACTCATTATGCTGCTACGGGCCTGATGACATAGATTTCATTGCTGAGTGATATTGCATTGTACGTAAGTACCACAACTTCTTTATCCATTTTTCGCTTTCTGTGATATTGAACTTGTACCGTAAACGAGGTTCTTGTAAACAGAGCCGGCCCAAACTTTGGGGTGGCTGTGTCTTTTGGATTTTAATTTCCCTAAGCTATAGGACCATAAGTGGAAGTGCCCTAGGCTCTGTTGCTTTGTTTTTTGGATGTTTCAGGAAACACCATACACTTCTCCAGAGTGGCTGTTGGCAATTTACATGCCGCCCATCAGCATAACAAGGCTCCCAGTTCTCCATGGCCTGTCCTGCCTTTCTGGATTTTACACTTTTTTCAGATAGCCCTTTTGACCGGGGGGCAGTGAGACTTCATTGTAGTGCAGATTTCCTTTGCAAGCTTGCTTGGTTGGCCAAAAAGGGCGTATGCGTTTTTTCCTGAATATATTCAGGAAAAAACGCATACGCCCTTTTTGGCCAAGTGCATCATTGTCGATGTTCTGTCTCTTTTCCTATGCTTTAAATGCAAATCCAGTCTACCTCCTGAAATCGGTTTCCTGAAATTCTGCCCTGCTTTCAAGTCCTCTTCGCAGCCTTACTTCAATATATTTTTGGACGTTATCTGTCATTTATAACTCTCCAGGTTTGTGAATTACAGGGCCCCTGAGCTCCTTTCTTCAACTCGCTTTCTTGTGAGCTGGCCGCAAACCCGCAAGACTGCTTCAGGCCCTAATCTGCTTCTGGCAGGGCACGCTGAGCCTTTGGTTAATTTCTCTTCCTGGTGGGAAATGAGTGTTAAATATGCCCGTCCAGACACCTACCTCACTCTCAACCCCTTGGTGATGTGGGTCCTCTGGTTTGTGGCCACCTTTTCTGGGTTCCTCACCTTTCGATGATGTGGCCCCACTAGTGTGAGGACACTCCTGCCTGGTTCTCATCCACGTGGTTATGTGGACCCCCTGGTGAGAGTCTGTTCCTGGCTTTGTTCCTCACCCACCTGTGAGGGAGACCCTCTGCTGATAGGTCACTCCTGCATGGCTGGCACACATTGCCTTGGTGAAGTCAGCCGTGTGGTGGCAGTTGGAGCGTGCTGGGAATCTCCTCCCCCCGGTGATGAGGGCCCTCTTGCGTCAGGCCCTAACTGCTGGGCTCACCAACTTTTCTTCGTGAGCCCAGTGATGCTTTGGCACTCCTCTTAGGATCCCATCTCCATGGAGATGTGGGCCTTCTGCTCTGAGGTCCCAACGGCTGGGTTGTTCACATTTTCATGATGTGGGCTCTCTGGTGTTCACAGAGGCCTGGATCCCATAGCCTCTGTGCTCTTGGCCGCCTGCTGGGAGGTTCCAACTGCTGGATTCCTCACTTTTTTAATTTTTTGGGCCCTCTGTTGTGAGGATCCTCCTGCCTGCCTCACTCCCAGCCCCTTCGTGATGTGTGTCGTCTGGTTTGAGGCCACATGTGCTGGGTTCCTCACCTTTCGATGATGTGGGACCAATGGTCTTAGGAGACTCCTGCCTGGTTCACATCCCCTTGGTGATGTGGGCCCTCTGTTGAGAGTCTGATCCTGGCTGGGTTCCTCACCCATCTGTGAGGTGGGCCGTCTGCTGTGAGGTCACTCCTGCCTGGCTTGCTCACCTCGCCTTGTGGACATGAGCCCTCTGGTGGCACTTGGAGCCTGCTGGGAGCCTCCTCTCCTGGGTGATGAGGGCCCTCTGGCGTCAGGCCCTAACTGCTGGGCTCCCCACATTTTGTGATGTGCGCCCAGTGGTGCGAGGACACTCCAGCCAGGTTCACATCCCCATTGGGGTGTGGGCCTTCTGCTCTGAGGTCCCAAAGCCTGGGTTGCTCACAGTTTCATGATGTGGGCTCTCTGCTGTTAGTTCACTCCTGCCTGCATCCCATAGCTTCTGTGCTCTGGGCCGCCTGCTGGGAGGTTCCAACTGCTGGATTCCTCACCTTTCTTATTCTTTGGGCCCTCTGTTTTTAGGCTACTCCTGCCTGCCTCACTCCCATTCCCTTTGTGATATGTGTCCTCTGATTTGAGGCCACATGTGCTGGGTTCCGCACCTTTCGATGATGTGACCCCACTGGAGGGAAGACAGTCCTGACTGGTTCCCATCCCCTTGCTGATGTGGGCCCTCAGGTGAGAGTCTGATCCTGGCTGGGTTCCTCACCCTTCTGTGAGGTGGGCCCTCTGCTGTGAGGTCAATCATGCCTGTCTGGCACACGTCACCTTGGCGACGTGGGCCCTCTGGTGGCAGTTGGAGTGTGCTGGGATCCTCCTCCCCTCGGTGATGAGGGCCCTCTTGCCTTAGGCCATAACTGCTGGGCTCCCCACATTTTCTGATGTGCGCCAAGTGAGTGAGGACACTCTTGCCAGGTTCCCATCCCCATGGCGATATGGGCCTTCTGCTCTGAGGTCAAAACGGCTGGCTTGCTCACAGTACCAAGATGTGGGCCCTCTGCTGTGAGTTCACTCCGGCAAGGATCCCTTATCATCGGTGCTCTGAGCCGCCTGCTGGGAGGTTCCAACTGCTGGATTCCTCAACTTTTTTATTCTATGTGCCCTCTGTTGTGAGGCTCCTCCTGCCTGCCTCACTGCCAGCCCCTTGGTGATGACTGTCCTATGGCTTGAGGCCACATGTGCTGCGTTCCTCCTTTCGATGATGTGACCCCACTCGTGTGAGGACACTCCTGCCTGGTTCCCATCCCCTTGGTGAGGTGGGCCCTCTGGCGAGAGTCTAATCCTGGCTGGGTTCCTCAACGTTCTGTGAGGTAGGCCCTCTGCTGTGAGGTCACTCCTGCCTGGCTGGCACACGTCACCTTGGAGACGTGAGCCCTCTGGTGGCAGTTGGAGCGTGCAGGGCGCCTCCTCCTCTCGGTGATGACGGCCCTCTGGCGTCAGGCCCTAAATGGTGGGCTCCCCACATTTTCTGATGTGCGCCCAGTGGTGCGAGGACACTCCAGCCAGGTTCCCATTCCCATGGGGATGTGGTCCTTCTGCGCTGAGGTCTCAACTCCTGGGTTGCTCACAGTTTTGTGATGTGGGCCCTCTGCTGTGAGTTCACTGTGGCCTGGATCCCATAGCCTCGGTGTTCTGGGCCGCCTGCTGGAAGGTCTAAATGCTGGAATCCTCACGTTTTTTTATATTATGTGCCCTGTGTTGTGAGGCTACTCCTGCCTGCCTCACTCCAAGGCCCTTGGTGATGTGGGTCCTCTGGTTTGAGGACACATGTGCTGGGTTCCTCACCTTAAGATGATGAGGCCCCACTGGTGTGAGGATAATCCTGACTGGGTCCCATCCCCTTTGTGATGTGGGCCCTCTGGTGAGAGTCTGATCCTGGCTGGGTTCCTCACCCATCTGTGAGGTGGGCCCTCTACTATCAGGTAACTCTTGCCTGGGTTGCTCACCTCGCCTTGTTGACATGAGCCCTCTGGTGGCAATTGGACCCTGCTGGGAGCCTCCTCAGCTCTGTGATGAGGGCCCTCTGACGTCAGGCCCTAACTGCTGGGCTCCCCAACTTTTCTTAGTGAGCCCAGTGTTGCTCAAGCACTCCTCTTAGGTTCCCATCCCCATGGGGATGTGGGCCTTCTGCTCTGAGGTTCCAACGGCTGGGTTGATCACAGTTTCATGATGTGGGCTCTCTGGTGTTAGTTCACTGTGGCCTGGATCCCATAGCCTCTGTGGTCTTGGCTGCCTGCTGGGAGGTTCCAACTGCTCGATTCCTCAACTTTTGTATTCTATGGGTCCTGTGTTGTGATGCTCCTCCTGCCTGCCTCACTCGCAACCCCTTCGTGATGTGGGTCTTCTGGTTTGAGGCCACATGTGCTGGGTTAGGCAACTTTCAATGATGTGGCCCCACTGGTGTGAGGACACTCCTGTCTGGTTCCCATCCCCTTGGTGATGTGGGCCTTCTGGTGACAGTCTTATCCTGGCTGGGTTCCTCACTCTTCTGTGAGGTAGGCCCTCTGCTGTGAGGTCAATCCTGCCTGACTTGCACACATCACCTTGGCGACGTGGGCCCTCTGTTGGCACATGG